>NC_090324.1:195829498-196062966 GCF_040869045.1 Eurosta solidaginis
GTCCCCCTGCCCAAGATAAGTTCTCTTCCCCATTACCCTCTTGGTAGGATGACTGGGGTGGAGGGTTATAAAGGGAGCTGTTATCGGCATATAATAGTCCATTCTGTCAGGGATAAAGTAGAACCTGGTAAGAAGGCTATAGTGCACGAAGTCAGAAAGCCCATAGCCCATATCACGAAGCCTGATGAACGACCGGGCCGCGCAATATCAACTGGATGTATGTTCACCATGAAATTCAATGCCAAAGTAGGTGTTTTTTCAAGAGCGCCGATGATACCAACCAGCACCATCCGTTGTACTGACACTAATATTTTGGTGGTTCTCAACGTCTCTAGAGAATTCTACCAGACCAGCATCCTATAGAGAAGAATCGATTTTAATAATATCCCATGAAGCCAGTGTACTACTCCTGGCGAAAGTCCCCATCCCTGTCCGATAGCCCCGCCCCCTGCAGCAGTAAAAGGTACCCGTGGCCTTCCTAGACCTATTTTCCACATTGCGTTTCCAGGACAGTTTCTTGTCCAAAATAGTCTCTGTCAGAGAGTACCACCGGTACCCCTCTAATCGAGAGAGTTCTGAAAGCGGGCATTTTTATATCTCCTGGTGAAAAGAACCAGTTACGTCTCCCCGGGTTGATCGTCAGTCCACATGATTCAGCCACCTAGGCCACAGTATACAGGTAGCCCTGCAGACCATCTCGCAGGGTGCCCAGAAATTTACCCCTGACTAGGATAGCCAGTACATTTGCATAGGCAACCACCCGACAGCATGCCCCTCCACTCTCTGCTGCGACAGTTTCTGCTGCAGAGAAGTTTGTTAATAAATTCAACCAGAGCCCTCTCGACTCCTATACCAACCAAAGCCCTTTCGATTGCCCCTTGTAAGACATTGTTTAAAGGCCCCCTCGATGTCTAGGCTCATTTGACAAATTGTATGAGCGTGCAAAGAAGTGTATCGAAGTGAAAGGAGAGTATATTGAATAATAAAAAAGGTTTATAACTTTTTCTTCAGTTGGAAAGTCCATACTGGTGAAAGTCTAGCGAATCAAACTTTAAAGTTTCTTACTGAAGACTGTGGTTTAGATCAGGGATAACCATTTACTTGAAATAACTATTGGCGCCACTTCACACGTATTGTTATTCTCTTTCGTCTTTAGTTGTCGCCCAACAAGCAGAGTAGCAACATCGATTGCTAGTGTCGCTTGTTTGCCTACGACTAGGCTATTTATGCGCGAAGTTTCGTAATCTTGCACATAAATAAACATAATTCTTGCGTACGATGTTGCCTCGTTGCTTGCTAATAGGCGAATGAATCGTGCATCAATTGATTCGTACAATCATCGCGCTTTCACTAATACTGTTTTCACACAGAAACTTATTGATCTCATTTCACCTGCTAATGAAATCGTAAATTTTTTGCTTTCACACAGAAGTAACTGCTCGATTAGTATGAAGGAAGAGACAGACAATAATGGCGGAACGATACAACGGTGGGAGCATGGTGACATACCTACAAACAAAAAAAATTCCATGTACTTGTAAATTCGATGGACAAATGTCAAAATCGTACTGCGCCGGTAGTTGATGTATCAAATTCAAATAAAAAAGGTTATAATCAGCTGTTCGATGTGGCCACCTTGTATCGTTCCGCCATGCAGACAATGACATTTGCTTTGAAAACTAAGAAGTGGAAACGGAAGCGGATCGCTGCCAACAGTAGTTGCATTGTGCTTTTGACTTCATTAGGCATTCGATTAGCTACTAATGGTATAATAATAGATTCGAATTTGTAGGGAAGATTGAGCTCAATAAGCGTCTTAATGTCCCCCCCAAAAAATGAGCCAATCCCACCCCATCAGGGAGAGAAATGAGATGCTGACCAACAGTTTCTGTTGAATACCCAGAAACCCTGGGCATCCCAACAGACATCTGATTGACGAACCAGCACCGCCTAGGGGCCTAAGGAGTCATCTCCGTAAGCATTTTGAGGAAATACGGCACCTGAGAACCCAGCCGTATGAAGCGGAAAAACACAAGCAGGTCCTTGGTGAACTCCATAGACAGGCGTCGGACCTTTATGTCGGGAATTGCCCGGTGAATCCAGTACTTGAAGAAAAATATCCAGAACTCGCAGAAGAGGAACGCATACTCCCCAGGGAAACGCGTGTCACTCTTGCTCAACTTCGTTCTGGATACTGTAACAGGTTAAACTCTTACCTATCCAGAATCAACCCCGACATACAAAATGTATGCCCTGCTTGCAATGTGTCCCCCCATGACACCAACCATCTCTTTAATTGTAATGTGGAACCAACGCCTCTAACACCCCTTTCCTTATGGTCCACCCCTGTTGAAACGGCAAGTTTCCTTGGACTCCCGTTAGAGGATATTGATGACAATTTGTGATCGGTCGCGGCTATTAGGTGGGGCGAGCATTGCTACAACAACAACAACAGCGTCTTAATGTAGAAAACTGCCTTTATTATTCAATAAGCCGTCTGTGTGAAAACAGTGGAATACAGCCACAGTTTCAATTTTGGTTATCCCTGGTTTAGATATTCAAAATTGTAGAGTACAATAATATGACAACGCATTAAACACGTCCGGGAAGTATAAAGGTGTGCAAGCAAGAATATTGAGTTTAAATGAGAATGAGATCTATGGTCCTTGTTCCGCGCATTCCCTAATTTGGTTGGAAAGCATGCTGTGAAGTGCTGTTTTATGCAGTGGATTTTTCGCCATTATGCAGACATTATATAATTTTTTTTCCGCTTCCACCTGTCGTTGGGGCGTATTAAAAAATAAAATAAAAAATGAGGAAAACTTTAAAGGCATTGTCAACTACACGCTGGGGAAACACATTCGAATGCGACGGAATGCAGTGTACGATTCATTTCATTTCATATTAAAAGCTCTAGAAATCATTGCTGATGATGAATCACAAAATACTGATACTCATTTTGAGGCGACGTGTATCGCGAATAAAATGGAAAAATTCGAATTTGGTTTCATGTTGATTTTATGGATTTTTATTTCGACTGCTTTGCGTTCAGTGAGTAAGTCATTGCTGAAAGAGGCAAATTTGCAAACGTGTGTTTTTGTACGGATTGTTAGAAGATAGTTTAGTTTCATTCCGTGAAAAGTTCAATGATTTCGAGGAAAAAAACAAAAACAATTATTACCTGGTGTAGGTTATACAGAAATCGTAAGACGTACTCGTCGTAGAAAAAACCTACCTAATGACGGAAATGCTCCAGAAGTCCAGATTTAGATGATTTTAGGACAAAAGGTTTCCTCGAAATCATCGACAATCTTCACAGTGAAATCAAACGACGTGCGAAAGTGTATATGGAAGCTTCAGAGAGATTTGCATTTCTCATCAACTTTTTTCTAAGTGATGGAGACCTCCACGAAGCTGTAAATAAATTAATTCGTTTTTATTCTAGAGATTTGGAAGAATTTTTCATTGAAATGAAACAATTCCAAACGTGAACTCAGATACACTGATACAACGCGACAAGGGCGACCCGAGATGTTAGGTATACTTTGCATTGAGTCAGATTTATTGAACAAAATCTATATTGCTGATGTAATTGAGGAACTTGCCGAAAAGAAATGTAGAAAACGAAGTGTTTAAAATGTAGATAGTAATTCTATTGATATTATTACATTGTGTCAATAAATTTTTTATGAAAGATATAATTTTGTATTTTTTAATCGAAAAAAGAAGGGAAAGGACGTGAAAAAGGGCCCCACAATTTGATGGTTGCATAGGTCCCCGTTGAGGGTTAATCTGGTCCTGCATAAAATGGCGGTGTGGCAGTGCAACTCTGCTAAACCAGCTGATCGTGACAATTTATTTTCGTAACTTCACATATTTTAGCGAAGAAAATGGAAATGAAGGGGAATAATTGCTAATGAGTTTTTATAATAATTGACAGCGCGTTTGTGAAAATCAGGTAATACATATACATAGGGTAGCCATTTATGTTCTTTGCATGGACTATAAATGTTGAAAATTTTCTGGGGTAAGAGTAGCTCTTTTTAAAGCTTTGCCTTTTACTTAGGCAACAATTTAGTTCAGAAAAGAAAACGCTATAGATTGAGCTTATAAAACTAAAAGGCATGCTACGTGAATAGTATACAGTTTTTTTTCGAATTAAAAAAATATATTTTGTGTTTAAGTTAAATTAATTGATATGACAGGGGTGAAGGAATAACTATGTATAGAAAAAAGGAGGAAACTACAATCAGCTAAAAGCAAAGCGATTTTTTTTAGATGAAAATAGTGTTGCATTTCGGGTATTTAATATAATAATAATATTACAAAAAGTGTAATTATAGTTTATAAACAGGTCGTTACAGGATTCATTTAAAAAAACCCAAAAATAGAGCGAAAAAGCTTTGTTAGATATTAAGGATAAACATACCGAAATTTAATTACGAATGCAGCAAATCCGTAAAATGCATGCTCCGTAAAAACTTATAATTTAAAAAGATCCCGGACGGATTCCGAAAAGCATCCAGAAACGATTCCGGAAGGGTCCTCTAATGATACCGAAATAATCCAGAAAAAGTCACGAAATGACCCGACTGGATGACGGATACTGAAATGAATCTTTTAAAGCAGTAGCGGGGTTTGAGGGGGGGGGGGGGGGGAGAAGGGGCGATCGCCCTCAAACCTTACTTTATTGAATAAAGGAATCTTCACTCTCACTCTAAACATTTTTCACCACTTTCTACTGGGCTTTTGTCATCTCTGTAGAAACTGCAGTGCACATATTCCATTACAGTAGAATCGCGTGAAAGTTTAATCGCCAGTGTTCGGACTTCTACCACTAAAGTGGTAGATCTACCACTATTTTTCTTTTATTTGAAGTTCTACCACTTCTACCACGCAAGGCTCGAAAAAAGGTGGTAGTTTTTTTATAGACGTTTTTTGAAGGAACCTTTGCTTTTCCACAATTTTTTGAGGAAGAGAAACAATATTATTTGTAGGAGAATAGTTTTATAAAACTCAATATAACACCTAGCGATGCTTTGATCACCAGTTAATCTCTTTTCCGGTAGGTTTTTAGTACATAACTGCCACTTCCACCTACCTATGTATATATAGGAAAAGAAGTGAATAATATTCACTACCTAAAAATATTTCAAATATAACCCAATGCTACCACTTTTTTCATAAATCTACCACTATTTTCTGAAAAATCTACCACTAAACAAAATTTTAAAGTCCGCAAACTGTTAATCAGCTAAGTTTACCGAGTATGAGCGTCCACGTCCCGCTCTAAAAAGTTAACTATGTATTGGTTAACTTTTCTGTGCTCTTCAATTTTTTCAAATCTAACCGTTTGTTTGGCAATAAAAAAAAGTGCGGGTATTCCCCGAATTCCTGTGTGAAAAATTATTGTCGGTGTCGCGTGGCGCAAATGTAGTTAGTCATGGGCATTTAAACTTGTGAGTTGTGTACTTGTGTTAAAGTTTGTGTTTTGGTTAACTTTTTCGCGAATCTACTGTATTAATCTTAGAATATTAAAAAATTTAACCTAATTCATTCAATTTATCGATCCGTTCGGTATCGTGAAATATTAGATCTGTTTAATTAATAGAAAATTGGAAGTTCGAGTGACAGATAACCAGCAAACTAAAAGACCGAGGGCGGAGGAACTCGTACGAATTTTCCATTAAAGTGTGATTCGGGTTATTCCATCGAGCATACATTGCTATTTTCATATAATCGTTAAACATTTAATAAAATTTCATGAATCAGACTGCTTTTTATCAGTCGAGTATAAATTACATTAGCGAGCAATATATTTGCACCAGCTTTTTTTTGTGACTTCACTCGGATATAGTACGTTTATGCATATACTGAAGTCGCGGCAAGAAAACATATAGCTTGTTTTTATAGCTTTTTTTAATGTCAAAAGATGAATCTTGTGTCTACGTATTTCTAATTCGCTACATCAATCAGCATCAAACAAAATTCAAGTAGATAAACTTCATAACATGCAAATATTGCTCACTGCTTCTACGTGAATCAAAGAGAATTCTTGAATAACGTGAAATATATATTTACAGGACGGAAACTCTGGAAAAGATAATAATAAGCGACGAGCTATCAAGAGCATCAAAGAATATTTTTGCAAACTGCCAAAACTTCAAGAACAGGTCTGCGATGATACAAATGTAGAAAACGGAAGTACTGTTCCACTCTTAACTCTTAACTCTAAACTCATACTGATCGTGAGGTTAATACATTGTTGGTTGATAATAATACTAAGAAAACGTTGCATTCAACATCTATGAATACTGAATCGGGTTCGAATGTACCTATATCACTTTCACAAAATTCTATTGTTGAAAAATACGACATAGGTAATTTTGTGGGAAAAAAATATTTATTAGATGATTATACGAAGTACAACTTACTAAAATATCCTTGGGTACCACCGAAGGACTATATCTTCCCTTTTTTGAGTCATAGTAAAAAAGTAAAACTAGAAAAGCGATACGTTAAACATCTTTTTTTATCTGAATATGAAGGGCTTGTTTATTCTGAACAAAAATAAGGATGTTTTTGTAAATATTGCTTCTTATTTGCAAGTGATACTGGTAACTCGAAATCGAATGTTCCTCTCAATACATTTGTCAAAGTTCCTATGACATCGTTTGCAAAGTTGACCGGTAAAGAAGGTGTACTAAATAACCATGCTATTAACAAATATCACTCTAAGTCAGCCCTTTCTAGTCACGATTTCATAAATACTTACGAAAATCCAAGAAAGGAAATCAGTAACTTGCTTTTTTCCCATCGAATGGGACAAGTTGAGAAAAACAGAAGATTGTTGGAGATTATTATAAAAAACTATTATTCTTTGTGGGCCGACAGAATTTAGCAGTAAGAGGCCATAGAGATGACGTAAACTTAACTTTTCTGAATCAGCAACAAACGAGGGTAATTTTAGGGCAATTTTGA
This sequence comes from Eurosta solidaginis, assembly GCF_040869045.1. Taxonomy (NCBI): domain Eukaryota; kingdom Metazoa; phylum Arthropoda; class Insecta; order Diptera; family Tephritidae; genus Eurosta; species Eurosta solidaginis. The sequence continues at coordinate 195,836,480 of NC_090324.1, forward strand.
AATTTTTAGTCGCTGCAGCTAATACAGAGCTTGAAAAAATTTTAAATTCTACACTTTCCAACAGCTACTTATATAAGCAACACGACTCAAAACGATCTTATTCAATGCTGCAAAGATGAAAATTCAATCTATTTTGATAGATAGGGTTAAAAAAGCTAGATTTTTTTGCAATTATTTTTAATGAAACTACTGATTGTAGTCATACTGAGCAACTCAGCCTTTGTTTGCGGTATTTATATGATGGCAATATAAGAGAAGATTTTGTAACTTTCCTTGATGAAGAAGATGTTATAAATGGAGAAAAAAAATTGACAGGTATAGCCTTGGCCCACATAGTGATCGATATTTTTAATAATATAGGATTACCCTTCGAAGATTGCATTGGAATTGGAACGGATAGATGTCCTGTAATGACATCAGAAGTTAAGGGAGCTGTGCAGGAACTTCATAAAATATGTACCAATGCTAATCATTGTCCGTGTTTCAACCATTTTCTTAATAACTCGCTTGCGAAAACGTCGAAAGTTCTTCAAAGAAAGGATTGTATTGCGTAGATGAAAAAAAATTATCAGTTTTCCAAATCAGTCTCCGAAACGTACCATAGCTTTCAAAAACATCTGCAGGAATCATTAAGTCGACTATGTGAAACGCGCTGGTCTGGAAAAACATGATGGTATAATGCAAGTTTGAAGAAAACATCACAAAAATTGTTGCTTCGTTTCAAGAAATTTCTACTTGGCAAGATTCAACAACAAGTTCTGAGGCCCGTTTTATGTTGAAATCTATTTGTGAGACAGAGTTCGTGATTTCAATGATTTGTTTGAGCAATGTGCTTTCTGTTACACGACCACTAAGCTTACTTTTGCAAACACCGTCAGTAGATTTGAATCAAGCTTCTGAAGCATTGAGTGACACTTTACGAACATTAAAAACCCAGATACTTGAAGCAGGAAGTCGTTTTTTGGGGACTTCACAAGAAAATAGTCGCTTTAGCACATGAGTTAGAGTTTGATATTGTCCTCCCACGAATTGCTAAAAGCAAATACATCGAGCAAATTACACTTCTGTTATGTATGTAACATATCAAATTCTTAACAGAGGCACTCCCCAACTCTACTTCTACAATGTATGTGGGTATACTAATATGTATAATGTAGTTGTAAGCACTTTAAACTGAAATAAAGAGTTAAGTGGGAGTCATTGGTGCCATATGTCGTATCGCTGTAGTCGTATGCCTAACGTAATTAGCTGTTTATCGTTACCACGGTAAACCAAAAACCAATTGGTTGGCTACGATACGGTCACGACCTTAGCTGCACCAATAATCGATTGCATTGATTCCCATATGGTTGGTCGAATCAGCTGTTATAGTGTTAGCGATACGGTTACCGATAAAGCACCAATGTCTGCAGCTTTAGTCGTAAAACAGAATTCCACTGCGTGTACATATCATTGTGGCGACGAGGCGGTGTACGGACTTGCGCGAAGGACAGTTCAAGCGCAAAATAAAAGAAGCAAAACTGTTTTTGCATAAGTGCAGTTTCCGAAGAGGCGTGATATTTTTATTATTAAAAATTAATAATATTAAAATTAAATATCGAGATGACGGAGACATCAGTGGCGTTAATCGGTTCAATAAAGGTTTTTAATATAGGCGACGATTTTGAGCTGTATGTATACCGGTTAGAACATTTTCTGTCACTCAACAAAATAGTGAAAGATGGCGGCAAAATATCATTTTTAATTAGTCTGGGTGGAGCAGATTTATATAAAACGCTAATTTCGTTGCTGGCGCCGAAAACAGAAAAAGACTATGATTACGATTATATTGTGGAAAAATTGACTTCACATTTTAAACCGAAGAAAAATATAATCGTGGAATTGTTTCAAGTTTCTTTAGTGCGATCAGCTAACATCGGAAAAAATTGCTGATTATATAGTTAAATTGAAGCAAATGGCGCAGGAGTGTGACTTCGGTAATTTTTTAGACCGTGCTATTTTAATTAAAATTGTATGTGCTTTGAATAACCAACACATGCAAAACCGACTGCTTAACGAAAGCGAGCTGAAAACGTTTGAGAAAGCTTGTACAATTGCATTGTCATTGGATATGACTTCCAACAACATTGAGCTGATGATAAATAATACGGTACACCATTTGGGAAGTAATGCGAAAAAGTCCAAAGCAGCTGACACAAAACAAGAAGACGTTCAACGACGGAGGAGCAGAAGCCGAAAACGGAGGGAGGTAAAAGTGCTTCTATTGCAAGAAGTTGGGGCACATTGAACGGTAATTTCTGGGAGAAACAAAAACGCCAGAAATCGGTGGATAAAAATAAGGCGCGTGGTAAATATAAAAGTAGCTCTAATGTTAATAATATTGAGTATTGGACGATAATTTTTCCTTCAATTATTTAAATAATATTGCAAGCAATTCTTCTAAATCGTTGAAAGTTTTTGTAAAATTGGAAGGCACAGTTTTTAAAATGGAAATTGATACTGGTTGCATGTGTGTCTGTATTTCATATTGCGGATTATAGCAAAACATTTAACCACATAAAAATGAGTTCGATAAGTAAAAATTTAAAAGTTATCACCGGCGAAAATGTTGTGGTAGTGGGTAGCGTTCTGGTAGACGTGGAATTCATGGAAAGTCTTGCAATTAAAGCTAGTTATTTTGGATTCGAAATCCAGGTTTAGAGTTGGGTCGTTTCGTTCTGAACTTGTTCAATTGACCGGGTCTCTCAACTGAACAAGTGAACTAGATCTTCGATTTCGGTTCTATTTGTTCATATTCTAAATAAAAACCGCACCGCAAATTTTTTCTAAAATATTAGATGAAATTCTAAAAGGTCTAGAATGGTAGACGTGGAATTCATGGGAAAGTCCTTGCAATTAAAGCTAGTTATTTTGGATTCGAAATCCAGGTTTAGAGTTGGGTCGTTTCGTTCTGAACTTGTTCAATTGACCGGGTCTCTCAACTGAACAAGTGAACTAGATCTTCGATTTCGGTTCTATTTGTTCTTTTAGTTCATTTTTTCTTTTAGTATGGGCTAAAAACCGCACCGCAAATTTTTTCTAAATATTAGATGAAATTCTAAAAGGTCTAGAAAAAAGTACAGATTTATTTTGATGATATCCTTATTGGTGGTAGCGATCTAGAAGATTTTGAGAAAAATTTAAAAGCGGTTTTTGATAAGTTGTTAGAGTACACGTAAAAATAAATTTTGATAAATGCAGATTCTTTGAAACAGAAATACAGTACTTAGGGAACAATATTAATGGGGTAGGCATAAGTCCGGCGAAGAAAAAGGTAGAAGCCGTGGCGAAAGCACCAGCGCCAGAAAATAAACAACAACTGAAATCACTGTGTTAGAAATTTATCTAGTGAACTTCACTTGTTGTACGATTTAATAATAACTAACGTTGTTTGGCAATGGTCGGCGAAGCCCCAAGAGTTATTTGACAGAAGTAAGGAATTAGTAAAAGGAATGAGTAACTTAACGCATTATGACCCAACGAAACCTATTATAATTTCATGCGACGCTAGCCCTTATGGAGTAGGAGGTGTTCTCTCCCATATAGTTGATGGTGAAGAAAAGCCTGTCATGTTCGTTTCCAGTACATTGAAACCCGCTGAGCGGAACTATTCCCAACTGCATGGGGAAGCGCTCTCAATTGTTTTTTCACTGCGGAAGTTCCATAAATACGTATATGGGTTGCCGTTCGTATTTGAAAGTGATCACCAACCCCTAAGGGAAATTTTCCCCGATCGGAAAGATCTCCCAGTTGTAGCGTCCAACCGGTTACAACGATGGCAATTTTTTTGTCGATGTATAACTATACGATAAAGTATAAGAAAGGCTCAAAGATGGGTCACGCAGATGCGCTGTCACGGTTGCCTTTGGATGAAGAGACTGAGATGACCCAGATAGCATAAATATTTTTACTTTGGTGCAAGAAATACCGCTTAATTTGGAAGATGTAAGATCGGCATTAGAAAGCGACGAAATGTTAAAAACGATTATAAGGTATGTTAAATTAGGTTGGCCATAACGATTGCCAAATGCGGAAAGGTTATATTATAGTAAGCGGTTATCGTTGGGAAACCGAAAAAAGGCTGTTTATTTTATGGAGATAGGTTAGTTATACCTAATAAATTAGTTTACAAAATCCCAGAATTGCTGCACAGTGAGCATACGGGTATCGTGCGTATGAAATCCCTTCCTAGGACGTATTTCTGGTGGCCTGGTATAGATTCTGATATAGAAAACTATGCTAAAAGCTGCGAAAGTTGCTTGAAAGCGCAAAACACTACGAAGCTAATTGTGACAACTTGGCCTAAGTCAAAGTATCAATTTCAACGCGTTCATTTAGATTTTTGTAAATTTGAAAAAAAAAAATGATATTTTGGTTATTTATGACACGTATTCAAAATGGATTGAGGCAAAAATTTTGAAGACCACTACCCCGTCTGCGGTAATAGCAACATTGCGCACGTTATTTGCAACATTTGTGCTACAGAAGCAAATAGTTAGCGATAACGGATTTCAATTTGGGGTCGAAGGAATTTGTCGAATTTTGCAAAAGTAATTCCATTGAATGTCTTAAATCGCCTCCTTACCATCCGCGGTCGAATGGTAGCGCTGAACGGGGAGTGAAAACAATAAAGTCCACGCTAAAGAAGTACCTTTTGGATCCTCGAGTTAAATGAAAGCCTTGGGACCTAAAAATAAATAATTTTTTAATGAAGTATAGAAACACCCCTACCACAACAACAAATAGAACACCTGCAAGTTTAATTTTTAACTATAAACCAAAAACGTTGTTGGATTGCATAAACCCAAAAGCAATGCAGACCTCTCTTGAAAAAGGGAAGGAAAGTAATACATCAGTAAGCGAGAAGAAAAATTGCGTGCAAAAATCCATTATAAAAAGTAGGGCTAAGATAATAGAGTTTAAACCTAATGAAGTTGTATTATATAGAAACATTTTCGGAAATTTTTGTAAATGGATAAACGCAAAAGTTATACGAAAACTTAGTAATGTAAGATATTGCATTTGTATGAATGGCAAGCAAAGAATTGCTCATGTAAACCAATTGAAAAAATTCCATGGAAAAATTGTTAAGTTCGATTCCAATATAAGCAAATATTCCAAGAAATAAGTATTTGAAATCAATCCCGAAATAGATTCCAAAGAGCAAATAAAGAAAAAAATATTAAAAGCGAACAAGAACAATTAGAAGAATTAGAATTAAGGCGTACAGAAAGAAAACGGGAAAGAAAAAATTAAGAAAGCGAAGTATCAAAAGTAACTGTTAAAATTAATTCATCAAACTAGAAAAGAAAACATGTAACACTTTGAATGCAAAAATTATTTTATTTTACTTAAAGCACATCCTTGTGTATGTATACTATGTACAATTAACTTCTAAGTTTGCGTGGGATTGTTATGTATGTAACATATCAAATTCTTAACAGAGGCACTCTCCCTCTCTACCTCTGTTACAATGTATGTAGGTATACTAATATGTATAGTGTAGTTGTAAGCACTTTAAACTGAAATAAAGAGTTACTCGTAAACAGAATTCCACTGTGTGTACATATCAACTTCATCAGACGCTGAAGAGTATTAGCGAAAAGCAATTTATATACCTTCTCTTGATCATATCATTCTTGATTTACAAGGTAGATTACCTGCATTGCATGTTTTTAATCTTAATTTGCTACTCCCATCGCGAATCATCAACGATAATACATTGCAAAAAAAGAATTTGTCTAAAGAGCTTGTCCAAGATCTTGGTAAACGACAGGCATCTTTTATTGGAGGAAATAAAATTAATCTAGATGGATAGTACGAAAGTGTGGTCAGAACGCTGCACAGTGTTTCGTGTAGATCAAGCTGCCTGGACAAAAACAAAGTTCTTATTCCAAGAAAAGTGTAATGAGAAATAAAAGACAACAAACAAAATAACGAGATTTTGCTTTTTTTTTGATATTTTAGCTCATATATATTGAGTAATTGAAGTAAGAAGGCAGGAGTTGCCGTAAAATGCTTTGATTAATTTGCAAAATTCTTGTTGAATATTAAGCTTCATATTTCTTTTAAGTGAACACTTGCATATAATTTTTTTGATGGATTCTAAGCTCGAAGGTAAGCAAAATTTTTTAGTAGTAATTCTTTCAAAATTAGAGTATTTTCAATATATTTAACATTCCGTTATTAAGAAGAAAAGGCATTTTCATCCTATATTTTTAACTTTAGGGACAAAAAAGTATACATTCGGGCTAAATTTTACGTATATTATAGTCGCAAGTATTTTCTAATAATCGAAAGAAAAAACCATTGTGAATTCTTTGCACATCTATTTTAAATTTTTTTTTGTGGATTCAGTTATCTCTACATATAAAATAAGATGTATGTACGTACCAGCTCCGACGAGATATTTGAACCTTTAAAGCTGATCTACAAACGGCAAAGCCGTACAGGGAATAAACACGTAGCCATAAAACACACAAAAATAAACACGCAAGGTCAACAAGAGCACACCAAAAGCAAAAAGGCGAAGATCACTGACTTCAACGTGCCAGAACCTACCGCACCAGTCACCAAGGCATAAAAACAGGTACATACAAAGCAATACTAATGCAGGTATAACCACACAGGAACGCTACACAAAACAACCCCATTTGGTAGCATCTACGCCAATACCTGAATGTAATATAAATACTTCACAACTGATAACAAATCAGAACGATCAACGACACTTAAGATGACAGCACAACAATCATAAACTATTCACCCTGCCGGAAAATCAACAACACAAAGCAGTTTAGTTATAACCGTGCCAAGAACGGAGTTTTTTGACATTTGGGTTCAATATTCGAAGGAAACCAGATATAAAGAATTATTGAGCTTTGTTTTACTTAAGTACGATTTAAGCGAAGCAGTCGAGTATTCGATAAAAAGTTTAAGCTTACAAATATCGGCATATTCGTTGAAGCTGTATCAAAATTGGAACACTTCTAGAAGACATAAGGAGCGATTTTTGAATAAAAGCTCGGAGTGGCTTTCGGGTCCAGACTTCACATTTATAATAACGGTGGATTCAAAGTTGCCATCAGACCAACCAACCACTTCTTCAGGTAACCCCGGCCCCGGAAGACGAAAGAAGGCTTTGTTAGCTGCAGTGAAAAAACCAAACGGCGTCGAGTGGATGACCTCTTGCAATCTAGAGGTTCTGGTGAGTTACTTTATGCGGCAGAAGTATCAACGCAACAGAAATGTTGCTAACATTATACAAAAATCACAGGAAACCACTCAAATATCCGGCAAAAAGATGATATGTGAGCCAGATGCAAGATGCTTGAGCAATGTAGAAGCTTTAGCATACTACGTAGATAGCAAGTCGACGACTCATGGGTACAAAACGACTCGGAAGTGGAGCATCAATGCAGGCCATAAGGTTTATCCATCATTTTATAGTCTAAGAAAATCTAAGGCAGAATGCTATCCAAATGAAATTGATGTGGGTGAAACACGTATGGAAATTAAAGTCCAGTCCGTATTAGATAAAACTGTTGAGCGTTTAGTTTTAGCAAATCAAGGAGTTTTTGTTAGTTTATTACCTACAAACTTGACGTATACTTTAATCAGCAAATTGGGTTGCGATGGAAGCTCTGGCCATAGCACATATGTATTAGCAAAAGTTTACATGCAGTTCTGACACTGATGAGTTTTTGTTTATATTTTCTTTCGTTCCTCTTCAATTACTTACTTACTTACTTACTTAATTGGCGCTTAACCGTCTAAACGGTTATGGCCGTCCAACAAGGCGCGCCAGTCGCTCCTTCGCTCCGCCAACCGGCGCCAATTGGTCACACCAAGGGAGTTTAAATCGTTTTCCACCTGGTCCTTCCAACGGAGTGGGGGCCGCCCTCTACCTCTGCTTCCATAGGCGGGTTCCGATAGAAACACTTTCTTGGCCGGAGCATCATCTTTCATTCGCATAACATGGCCTAGCCAGCGCAGCCGCTGAGTTTTAATTCGCTGGACTATGTTGATGTCTGCGTATAACTCATACAGCTCATCATTAAATCTTCTTCGGTACTCACCATCGCCAACGCGTAGAGGTCCATAAATCTTTCGAAGAACTTTTCTCTCGAACACTCCCAAAGCCGCTTCATCTGCTGTTGTCATGGTCCATGCTTCTTCCCCATATAGCAGGACGGGTACAATAAGTGACTTGTAGAGTATGATTTTCGTTCGCCGAGAGACGACTTTACTTTTCAATTGCCTGCCTAGTCCAAAGTAGCATTTATTGGCAAGATTGATTCTTCGCTGGATTTCAGTGCTGATGTTGATGCTGGTTCCCAAATAAATGAAGTATTTTACTATTTCGAAATTATGGCTGCCAACAGTAGCATGGTTGCCAAGGCGCATATGCGCTGACTCTTTGCTCGATGACAGCAGGTACTTCGTTTTGTCCTCATTCACCATCAAACCCATCTTTACCGCTTCTTTTTCCAGCTTGGAGTATGCAGAACTAACAGCGCGGGTGTTTAGGCCGATGATGTCAATGTCATCAGCATATGCCAGTAATTGCACGCTTTTATAGTATATTGTTCCAGTGCGGTTAAGTTCTGCAGCTAGTATAATTTTCTCCAGCATCAAATTAAAGAAATCGCACGATAGGGGGTCACCCTGTCTGAAACCTCGTTTAGTTTCGAACGGCTCGGAAAGGTCCTTCCCAATTCTGACTGAGCTGACGTCATTTTGCACAGCCATATAAGTTTTGCGGGGAAACCAAATTCAGACATAGCGGCATATAGGCAGCTCCTTTTCGTGCTGTCGAAGGCGGCTTTAAAGTCGACGAAGAGGTGATGTGTGTCGATTCTCTTTTCACGGGTTTTTTCCAAGATTTGGCGCATTGTGAAAATCTGGTCGATGGTAGATTTACCAGGTCTGAAGCCGCACTGATAAGGTCCAATCAGCCGGTTCACGGTGGGCTTCAATCTTTCGCACAATACACTTGAAAGGACCTTATATGCGATATTAAGAAGGCTGATTCCACGATAGTTGGTGCATTTTGCAGTATCCCCCTTCTTGTGGACTGGGCAAAGAACACTTAGATTCCAACCGTCCGGCATGCTTTCGTCCGCCCATATTTTGCTAAGAAGCTGCTGCATGCGCCTTACCAACTCCTCGCCGCCGAACTTGAATAGCTCCGCAGGCAATCCATCAGCGCCCACGGCCTTGTTGTTTTTCAATCTGGTTATTGCTATTCTAACTTCGTCATAATCGGGCGGGGGGACATATATTCCATCATCATCGATTGCGGGTTCGGGTTCTTCATCTCTGCGCGGTGAATTGCTGCCTCCATTTAGGAGAGCAGATAAGTGTTCCCTCCATAATCTAAGCACTCTCTGGACATCAGTTACAAGGTCGCCGTTTTCATTCCTACAGGAGTTTGCCCCGGTCTTAAAACCTTCCGTCTGTCGCCGTATTTTTTGGTAGAATTTTCGGGCGTTATTCCTGGTGGCTAGCAGCTCAAGCTCCTCGCACTCACGCTTTCTGCTTCTGCTTTTTTCTTCCTGAAAAGGCGTCTCGCTTCCCTTTTCAACTCACGATAGCGTTCACACACTCCTCTTGTCGCGCTCGCTTTTAACGTAGCCCTGTAGGCAGCGTCTTTTCTTTCGGTTGCAACGCGGCATTCTTCATCATACCAGTTGTTTTTTCGTGGCCGCCGGTAACCAATTTTTTCCTCGGCGGCAGTATGAAGTGCTTTGGAGATATGCTCCCACTGCTCCTGTATTCCTTCAGGATGAGTTGTGCCCTCAGAGAGCAGGTGTGAGAGTCGAGTTGCGAAATCATTGGCAGTTTGTTGTGATTGAAGCTTTTCGACGTCTAGCTTTCCTTGTGTTTTTTGTTCCTTGTTTTTAGCCGCGTTGAGGCGGGTGCGTATTTTGGCTGCAACGAGATAATGGTCCGAATCGATGTTAGGTCCTCGGATCGTTCGCACATCTAAAACACTGGAGGCATGCCGTCCGTCTATCACAACGTGATAGATCTGATTGCGAGTATTTCGATCAGGAGACAGCCATGTAGCTTGATGTATCTTTTTATGCATGAACCTCGTGCTTGATATGACCATGTTTCGAGCACCGGCAAAGTCAATCAGCCTCAGTCCGTTAGGAGAAGTTTCATTGTGAACTTTCCGACTTTAGGGCCAAAAACACCTTCTTTGCCCAACCTGGCGTTAAAGTCGCCAAGCACGACTTTTATATCATGGCGGGGGCAGCGCTCGTATGTGCGTTCTAAGTGTTCATAAAAAGTGTCTTTCACCTCATCGTCTTTCTCCTCTGTCGGCGCATGGGCGCAGATGAATGATATATTAAAAAATTTTGCTTTTATTCGAATAGCGGCGAGACGCTCGTCCACAGGCGTGAACTCCAGCACTTGGCGACAAAGTCTCTCTCCCACCACGAATCCGACGCCGAAACTGCGCTTATTCGCATGGCCACTCCAATATATGTCACAATTTTTGATCTTCTTTCTTCCTTGCTTCGTCCAACGCATTTCTTGGATGGCGGTGATGTCAGATTTTGCTTTGACGAGGACATCAACCAGCCGGGCATCTGCACCAATCCCATTCAGGGAGCGGACGTTCCAGGTGCATGCCCTCAATTCATTGTCCTTCAAACGTTTGCCATGGTTGTCATCAATAGAGAGTGTATTTATCCGAGGCTTGTTGTTATATTTCATTGGAGTATGGTTTTACGTGGGGGGTCCCAAGCCCAGCGCACAACCCGCTCAGCGGGGGTGAAAATATTTCTTGGCACGTTTATATAGCGAGCCGCTTGCTCCAAGACAGACGCCCGCTTGCAGCCGCACCTAGAGGTGTACAGACGCTGCCGATGAAATCTCCCCCGGCTAGCCCTTAAACCGATTATGTCAGAGTGGCCTAGCCAGGTTGTCGTCTTCTCACATTAGCTTACCGCTAAACGGGTGTTTAGCGGCTACCCAGAGGATACTTGGCCGCAAGCGACCGGCAGTAGTAAGCTGCTTGAACCGCATGCAAAAGAATCGCTCTGGCCATTCCCAGGTGAATGGCGGTCAGAAGCTTTCCCCACTTTCGTGGACTTCTACACACGGCCCCACCCTCCTCTTCAATTACAGGATGAAAAAGGTAACATTGTTTGGCAGAATCCTCTACCTTCTTCTACCATGTGTTGTCGTCCAATTAAATTTATTTTTTCTAAATAAACAAAAGATTTTATTGTTTTTGAAACGAACAAAGTTTTAGAGGAGATAAACAAAGTACATGCTCGAAGAATACGAAGTTTCCGTAAATCACAATATGCTTCTAACAATGATTGACAGAAAATTTTGCAATGCTTTGAATGAAACTTCTTCCGCACAAAAGTGTTATATTTGTGGTACCACTCCAAAATAAATGAATAATAAGTTACGGGACTTTACGCCTAACCGAGATAATCTTGGTTTTGGTTTGTCTACTCTCCATGCATGGATAAGATGTTTTGAATGCTTGCTTCGCCTCGAAGTAAAAAAATGGCAGCTTCTGAATGAGGCAGATAAAGAGAGTGTAAAGCTACGTTCCAACGAAATCCAGGATAAATTTAAAAGTGTACTTGGATTGATAGTAGATATGCAAAACCAGGTTTCGGCAATACCAATGACGGCAACACTGCTCGTAGGTTTTTCGAAAATTCTGAGGCTAATGCTGAGATTACGGGATTGGCTGTAATGCTCATCAAAAGATACGACACTCTCCTTCGCGCATTAGCATCTGGGCTCAATATAAATATCCAAAGGTTTGAAAAATTTGCGGTCGAGACAAAAAAACTTTACATAGATCTCTATCCATGGTTTAATATGCCTGTTACAGTTCATAAAATCTTAGTGCATAGTACTGATATAAAATCAGCAATTTTTCCTATTGGTCAACTTCCTGAGGAAACGCGGGAAGCCCGTAACAAAGATTTGGGACGATTCAGGGATGATAACACACAAAAGCAGTCGCGTGAAGCCACGAATAGAAATCTTATGAATATGTTGCTTATAACATCGGATCCTTTAGATAACAGTTTTAAAGAGATTCCTAAGAAAAAATTTTAAAGTCTGACTTTAGAAATCTTTAATTTACTGTCCCCCGATAATCTTGAGGAGTCAATAAATACCCCAGTTGTTTCAAGCTTTCACAGTAGTGTTGCTGATGCTCATGACTATTCCACAAATGACTCATCGAATGAAAGTGATGATAGCGAATAATAGCATAATTACAAAAGATAACCTACCCTATAACTTTTTGTTGGATCAGGTTTTATTTAATTTAAATCTATTGTCTTTTCTACTTTGTATGATACTTTACTTTTAAGTTTTTGTAATAAGTAATTTTCACATAATTAATTTAATTACTTACATTGTTATTAATATTATTCTAATTCACTTTTACATTCCTGACTGGTACTATAAAATAATTTTTTAAAAATTGCAGTGCCAGGATAAATACTCAAATAAATACAAAATATGTATGTACGTATGTACAGTCACTCACATAAATAAGCAGACACTCCTCTTTGGACAATTCTTACAATTTTCGCTTTTGCAAATTTATTATAACTAATTTCCCATAAGAAAATTTGCTACGATCTATAACAAAAACTAAATTATATTTAAAAAATGTTTGAAAAATTCGAAATTTTTTTCGGAATTTTTAGAATTTTTTAGAGTATTGAGATATGTAGTCTATTCAATTTAAGTACAATAAAGTAATATTCTTAAGTCCTTTAAATTTTTTTGGATCTATGTCACTTATTCACATGAGTTACTGTATATGAAAAAAGCAAATGTATGCATATGAAGTAAAATTTTGGGAAAAAATAAAAAAAAGGACATATGGCTGAAAAAATGACGTAGTTGTAATAAATGACTGCATATGAAACGGAAAATCTCATAAAATAATTTTGTCCAGCTAGCTTGTTCTACACGAAACACTGAGCGCTGGTCTGATAAGCAACACAAAAAATCAATTCCATTATCAGCTGAAAAAAATTTTAAATGATTGCAATGAATATGCGTTTCCATCAATAAATGCTCTTATCAAAATTCTGGCCACGCTTCCAGCTAGCAGTGCTTGTGCTGAAAGGAGTTTTTCGACACTCCGCCAGTTGAAAACGTAGTTATGGTCCACAATTTACTGTGTGAATATGAACAATGCGGAAGATAAAAATAATGTCAAACAAGTAAGAACGGGACTGTCTTCAGCTGTGCCGAAGACTTCATACCTTTCATGAATGGGGCTGAACAATAATCTTATCCCGTTCGTAATCTCCGGATAATCGGATGTATAAGATAAGAAATATATATTGAACAGATCTACATACCTTAACGATTTTTAAGATAAATATAAAATAAAAAACAGGTAGTTAACTTGTGTGAAGATGCAAAGTTTCAGGTTTTTTGTGGTCTGCGTGTAAAAACTATGACTACGAATCACGTATTTCAACAATATATGACGTAAACATAACTATTTGATGAAATTTGATGAATTTTGAAGCTTCTAGCCGTAAAAAGGGGGCAAAAATTAGAGTTTATATGGGGTATATAATATATATACCACCGATCTCTATGATTTTTTCAGACAACAATATATGCTATATACGTAAGCATATGGTGAAATTTGAAGCGTCTAGCTGTTAAAAAGGGGCAGAAATTGCGCAAAGTTTCTTAACTGAACAATCGGTTGTATGAGATATATATTATATATACCACCGATCTCAACGATTTTTTCAGACAACAATATATGCTATACACGTAAGCATTTGGTGAAATTTGAAGCTTCTAGCTGTTAAAATGGGGAAGAAATTGCGCAAAGTTTCTTATCTGAACAATCGGTTGTATTGGATATATACTATATATACCACCGGTATCTATGATTTTCTCAGACAACAATATATGCTATACACGTAAGCATTTGGTGAAATTTGAACATATCTAAACGATTTTTAAGATAAATATAGAATAAAAAATAGGTAGGTAATCTGTGTGAGGATGCAAAGCTTCACGTTTTTTGTGGTCTGCATGTAAAAACTATGACTACGAATCACGTATTTCAAAAATATATGACGTAAACGTAACTATTTGATGAATTTTGAAGCTTCTAGCCGTAAAAAGGGGGCAAAAATTAAAGTTTATATGGGGTATATAATATATATACCACCGATCTCTATGATTTTTTCAGACAACAATATATGCTATATACCACGGCCGTAGCCAGCAGTGAACATTTGGGTGAGCTCGACCAATTTCGAGTGAGCTGAAAATTTTTCTAGTAAAAATCGTAACAGTTGATATTAGAGGCACCTTTTTTATTGATGAAATCGTAAATCGAATGAATACATATCAACTTATTTCAAAAATGCATATTAAACGTTAATAAAGTTGTATTTTCCTATTTTTGTCGGCAAATTTACGCAAAATATCATCCATTTTTAATGAATTCATGAATTATTATATTTTTATGAATTAATGAATTTTTTTTCAAAAGCAAGAAATGAAACATCTCGTAGCCGTTGATCGGTCATTGTTGAACGCCGAATCGCATCTATTCTTGGAAGCGCAGAAAATGATGATTCGTTGATTGATGTACTTCCGCCAAATGTCTCGATGGCCTCAAAAAGGCAATACGTTCTTGGAAATGCAATTTTGAGGGAAACAATATTTGAAGAATACTTTTGTCATTCGATTCAGGTTTATTTTTCTCATTAATGAGAAAAGTTTTGACAACAGAAAACTCTTCTCGTGATGGCAATATTATTTGAAGTTCAGCCAATGATTTTAAAGCGCTGTAGTCGAAATTTTCATCCAAAAAGTTGTTTGCAGTTTCGACTGCAATCCGGATATCATTATTGTTTTCGAATCGTTCATTCATTTCCAAAATAATCGAGTCAATTAAGAAGAATGTTTATCAATATCACGCTCACCCAGAGTAGAGTATACAACGGACTCGCTTAGTAGATAGGATCGATGTTGAATTCTTAACGGTCTCGGAACCGGCGCATATTCAACGTCATCAAGTTTTTTTTAGCTGAGCCCAGAAATTCGGAAAAAGATTCACCAGTTCGTAAAGCGCTTACTTTTTCCTTCACCGCCTTAATTACAGGAATTGCTTTGCGGTAGCCAACATCACGTGCTTGCAAAATTTTGTTTGCTGGTTCCATTATTCCAAACAATTTGCTAAGAAATTCAAGCAAAAATATGAATTTTTCCTTCACCATGGAATCAAGCAATCCAACAGCCAAAAGCATATCGTCTGCACCAAGATCATGTCCTGCTCCATCCTTTATTTTTATCAACAAATTTAGTAGCTTATCGAAGTTATTTTTGATTGCAAGTATTGCTTTATAATGTCCTGACCAACGTTGCTCAATAAGCAGAGGAATTTTTGCTCCTTCATACAATTTTCGTCTTTGAAGCGACTGAAAAAATTGTGAAGTTGTTTGACTTGATCAAAAAAAAGTCGGGATTCAGAATTATTTTTCACGATTTCCACAACGACAAGATGAAGGCGATGATTAATGCAATGTACATATGGTATTTTGCGATCAAAATATATCTGCATCAAAGCCTGTAAACCGCCCAATCGACCACTCATTACCGCTGCTCCATCAAAACACTGGCTCAAAATCTTTTTGCAATCCACTGCAAGCTCTTGCAAGCGATCGATGATCAGTTGGCAGAATCCTTTGGCTGTGATATCATCAGCTTTTTCGAAAGAAAGTAGTGTTTCAGTTGGTTTTCCATCAACAATGTATCTAAATGCAATCGAAAATATCTCGTTCCCATTTCTATCTGTTGAACCATCTGCCATTAGTGTTAAATATGAAGATTCATTTAGCTCTATCACAATTAATTGACGAAGACAATTTGCAATAATGTTGATAATTTAATTTTGTATCTGAGGCGATGTATAGATGGCATTTTTGGGCATAGATTCCTGACACTTTCGCAAATGATCATCTTTTTCGAGCATGTGTTTGAAGAAACTGTTGAATAGTCCCAATTCTTCATTCTCGTCGTTGTTCCAATTACCACGGTAAGGCAGCTCGTTCTTTTCCAAAAATAAAACAGTTGAAACAATTTCCTTAAAATAGTACCGTCCCTTTTCACGCACAGTATCATTAAGAAGGCTTGATATTTCTTGATTTTTTGCAATTCTTTGCGAATGCAGCTTCCAAGCAAGTATAGCATCTAGATGTGTGTTGCTCGTCTCATGCTTTTTGAAACTCTGTCCTTTGGCGAGTGCTTTCGATCAAAGTTTATATCCGTAAGTACAAAAAACATCACTTGAATTCGTAATAGCAAACTGACGACACGGGAAACAGTATGCAGCATCTTTTTGCTTGAATACTCAAGCCATTGATATACATTCAACCATTTGAATTGGAATGATCTGCCATCCGATTGTTTTGGAAATTTGTATTCTTCTAAGCGATGCTCAAGCTTTGTTGATCCCTTTGGTGAAATTCCAGATGATGTTGCAATTTCTTAAATAAAAAAAACATATGATATTACATCTGCTGAATGATATTTAAGTTTAATCGATTACGTGAAAGCCACTCACGGTTCAAAGATAATGAAATGTTGGCAATTGTTGACGTAGACGACGATGATGTTATTGTTGCTGTGACTTGAGTTGTTTCGATCTCTATATTTAGATTTCCAGTTGCTCGCACTATTATTTCCACATCTGAATTTCGATTCGCTGGGTTAGCATTAGAAAAATTTGAGCTACGTGGTCCTGGAAAAATCAAATCCATCGGACCATGAGCAATCTTCAAATCAAATGCCAATACCACTTTCATTTTAAGAAATCGAAATGCATTCGTATGTAAATTTCCATCAATAATATTCTTACCAAAACAATAATCCAATTTTGGTTGCTTTGTTAGCTGATTCAATGGATTTGTATTACGTTTACTCATATTTGTAACGTTTATTGTATTATTTCTGTCCTTTTTTATATATAAAATACCGTAGTTCACAATATCTAGTATACATTGCACATATACATTGTATAGCGTACATTGTATATCCTTACTAGTAGCGCAAGTAACAGCAGATTTTTTGGAAGGCGCAAAAACAACAAAAACAACACAGGGTGTGTTCAATTCACCACGTAGTACGTGTCAGCTGATTGTTTTCATACATGGCAGTGTTGCCTATAAATACGTTTGTATGATGGGTATGGATCGTTTGCAGTTGTTTTACAAAAATACCTAATAAGTTGTCCGAATAATATTGAAATATCCTGTAATTACTATAATAATATTTTTTTTCAAATCGATTCTAGTCGGAAATTTAGAAATATTTCAATAAAATTTTAGGGTGAGCTCGACCAATTTTTGGGTGAGCTCAGCTCACTCAAGCGTGCCTCTGGCTACGGCCGTGCTATATACGTAAGCATTTTGTGAAATTTGAAGCTTCTAGCTGTTAAAACGGGGCAGAAATTGCGCAAAGTTTCTTATCTGAACAATCGGTTGTATGAGATATATACTATGTATACCACCGATCTCAATGATTTTTTCAGACATCAATATATGCTATACACGTAAGCATTTGGTGAAATTTGAAGCTTCTAGCTGTTAAAATGGGGCCAAAATCTTAAAAAAAAAATATATATACTATATATACAATCATATATATATTATATATATCACCGATCTCTATGATTTTTTGACAAAACAATACATACTATATACGTAAGGAATCGGTGAAATTTGAAGCTTATAGCTGTTAAAATGGGGTAGAAATTGCGAAAAGTTTCTTATCTGAACAATCGGTTGTATGAGATATCTACTATATATACAACCGATCTCTATGATTTTTTCAGACAACAATATATGCTATATACGTAAGTATTTGGTGAAATTTGAAGCTTCTAGCTGTTAAAATGGTGCTAAAATTTGCGAAAATATATATATATATACTATATATATATACTATATATACCACCATATATATACTATATATATCACCGATCTTTATGATTTTTTCAGACATCAATATATGCTATACACGTAAGCATTCGTTGAAATTTGAAGCCTCTAGCTCTTAAAATAGGGCAGTAATTACGAAAAGTTCCTTATCTGAACAATCGGTTGTGAGGGATATATACTATATATACCACCGATCTCATAAATTTTTTCAGGCAACAATATGTGCAATATACGAAAGTATATGGTGAAGTTTGAAGCTTCAATCTGTTAAATTGGGTAAGATATTATAAAAATCCTCTTTTTCTGAAAAATCGGTTGTATGGAGGATGTATGCTATAGTGGTCCGATCCGGTCGGTTCCGACAAATGTTTAATCGGACACTCAAATACACCCGCTCACCAAATTTTATCCAGATATTTCAAAAATTGAGGGACTAGTTTGCATACAAACAGACAGAAGGACAGACGGACATGGCTAAATCAACTCAGCTCTTCAACCTGATTATTTCGGTATACTTAATGGTGGGTCTATCTATTTTCCTTTAAGCACTTACAATTTTTGGTTTCGTGACGAAATTAATATACCATTTCATTTTCATGAAAGGTATAAAAACAGGTAGGTAATTTGTGTGAAGATGCAAAGTTTCAGGTTTTTTGTGGTCTGCGTGTAAAAACTATGACTACGAATAACGTATTTCAACAATATATGACGTAAACGTAACTATTTGATGAAATTTGATGAATTTTGAAGCTTCTAGCCGTAAAAAGGGGGCAAAAGTTAGAGTTTATATGGGGTATATAATATATATACCACCGATCTCTATGATTTTTTCAGACAACAATATATGCTATATACGTAAGCATATGGTGAAATTTGAAGCGTCTAGCTGTTAAAAAGGGGCAGAAATTGCGCAAAGTTTCTTAACTGAACAATCGGTTGTATGAGATATATATTATATATACCACCGATCTCAACGATTTTTTCAGACAACAATATATGCTATACACGTAAGCATTTGGTAAAATTTGAAGCTTCTAGCTGTTAAAATGGGGAAGAAATTGCGCAAAGTTTCTTATCTGAACAATCGGTTGTATGGGATATATACTATATATACGACCGGTATCTATGATTTTCTCAGACAACAATATATGCTATACACGTAAGCATTTGGTGAAATTTGAACATATCTAAACGATTTTTAAGATAAATATAAAATAAAAAATAGGTAGGTAATCTGTGTGAGGATGCAAAGCTTTACGTTTTTTGTGGTCTGCATGTAAAAACTATGACTACGAATCACGTATTTCAAAAATATATGGCGTAAACGTAACTATTTGATGAAATTTGATGAATTTTGAAGCTTCTAGCCGTAAAAAAGGTGTCAAAATGACAGTTTGTATGAAGTATATAATATATATACCACCGATCTCTATGATTTTTTCAGACAACAATATATGCTATATACGTAAGCATTTTGTGAAATTTGAAACTTCTAGCTGTTAAAAGGGGCAGAAATTCCGCAAAGTTTCTTATCTGAACAATCGGTTGTATGAGATATATACTATGTATACCACCGATCTCAATGATTTTTTCAGACATCAATATATGCTATACACGTAAGCATTTGGCGAAATTGGAAGCTTCTAGCTGTTAAAATGGGGCCGAAATCGTAAAAAAAATATATATATACTATATATATATACTATATATACTATATATACCATCTCTATGTTTTTTAACAAAACAATACATACTATATACGTAAGCAATCGGTGAAATTTGAAGCTTATAGCTGCTAAAATGGGGTAGAATTTGCGAAAAGTTTCTTATCTGAACAATCGGTTGTATGAGATATATACTATATATGCAACCGATGTCTATGATTTTTTCAGACAACAATATATGCTATATACGTAAGCAATCAGTGAAATTTGAAGCTTATAGCTGTTAAAATGGGGTAGAAATTGCGAAAAGTTTCTTATCTGAACAATCGGTTGTATGAGATATTTTTATTTATTTATTTATTTATTATTTAAAGCCGACGACAAACTATGGTCGACTGCATAATATAAAAGATATATAAATATACAACTCAAAAGATACAATTTAAGATATATCAAGATTTCAACAATGTTATATTACAAACAAAGAAATATTAATGAACATTACTATTTAATTTCAAAATATAATAATAATAAGAAATATGAGTAGAAATAAGATCTTATGCCGAAATCTTATACTGGCGGAATGCATCAGATTCCGCTCAGCATGATATCGGAATGCAGTGGATTCCAATCTCCCTGTTGGAATGCAACAAGATCAGCATGTCATGGGAATCCGGCAGTGCTAAGAGTAGTGTAATGAGGATACGCCATCACAAGGCATAAAAAAGTAACATGACCTGTGTTGTTGGAATGCACCGGATTCCAATCAGCTCGATGCCTGACCCATAAGATTATACTGCCGGAATGCATACGATTCCGGTCAGTGACTCATGAAAAAGCATGTTTTTTACGTTGTTGGAATGCACCAGATTCCAATCAACACAGTACTGTCTTGTTCCTTCTTAATGATACATGTTGATAAATGTTCCTCCATCCTTAAGCGAAATAGTTCCCGTTTTTTATCGAAGGAATAAAATGCCGGCAAATTAAATTAGCTTGTATCTCTTAAATTAGATAGGCAAGTATTGCATTACGTATAGTGGCAAAAGTACATTCAAGACTGATGCAGCTATACAAGTCATTGTAGTGCGCGCACCAGATAAGAAGAGGATTATTTTTAGCAAAGTTTCGTCGACAAAGGGGTAAATAGAAAGGAACGTAGTGTCTGGATACTCTAGGGGAACCGAAAAAAACAAGCGGCTGAGGAGGTCAGCGGAATCAATTTCTCCAATAATGAGCTTATGGATGAACAATACCCCCAGTAATATTCTCCGATTTTCCAGTGTGGGTAAGTTAATAAGAAGAAGTCTACTTCTGTATGGAGGAAGGTGGAGACTTGAGTCCCAATTAAGGCCGCGCAATGCAAATATCAAAAATTGCTTTTGAACTGACTCAAGACGCTTTATATGCTTTTGAGAAACAGGGGACCAAACGCATGAGCAATACTCGAGTATTGGACGAACCAGCGATGTGTAAAGAGCCTTAGTGAGGTACGGATCATCGAACTCTTTAGCCCATCTTTTAACAAATCCAAGTAAACCCAAAGCTTTGTTGGCTAAATCATTTGCAATAGATATACGCTCCAAAGGCGTACCATCTATTACATAAGATTTCAATGCTGGCTTCACTCGGTGAAATGTCATATGCTTACATTTAGAGCAATTTAAAGCTAGTAAATTTGTTGTGCACCAACATTGGAACGAGTCCAAATCGGCCTGAAGAAGATCCAAGGAACTCAAATCGGTAGGACAGTAAGTGTAGCAAAGTTTTACATCATCCGCATACATTATAGTATGGGAATATAATATTGTCTGTGGCAAGTCATTAATGAAAAGGGCAAAGAGCAAAGGGCCTAGATAACTTCCCTGGGGTACGCCGGAGGAAACTCCGAACGATTCCGACAGATTGCACTTGAACAGGACTTTTTGGGTCCGGTTAGAAAGATAGCTTTTCATCCACATTAATAGGTGAAACGGAAAGCCCAGTAAATCAAGCTTATGAATAAGCAACTCATGGTTGACGGTATCAAATGCTTTGCTGAAGTCCGTGTAGATGACATCCGTTTGCTTGTTCGCTGAAAATCCTTCCATAACTATAGAGGTGAATACAAGCAAATTTGTAGTGGTTGACCTTTGACGAATAAAACCGTGTTGGCATGCAGATAAAAGACTAGAACACTGATATTGCAGTTGACTGGTGACAATCTGTTCAAAGACTTTAGGAATGACTGAAAGTTTAGCAATACCCCTGTAGTTTTCAACTTTTGACCTACTACCTTTTTTATGCAGGGGTATAATAAAAGACTGTTTCCAAAGTGCCGGGAATGACGCAGATCCCAGAGATAGCTCAAATAATTTTAAAATAGGCTCATACATGTTTTCGGCGCAGTACCTAAGCACGCAACTAGGAACACCGTCCGGTACCGGAGAAAAGGTGGGCTTCAAAGATTGAAGACTCTGAAGAACAATATTACCATCAATAGCAGGATTCCTTATGTAATTTGAGCTATCTAAGTGATAGGGATATTGACCGGAATGAAAACCACTGGATGAATACGTGGACTTAAAGAACTCAGAAAATAGTTCAGCAACGTCGTCATCAGTGCAAGCTTTTTTACCTCCAAAGGTTAATGAGGAAGGATACAAGAAGTTTTCCGCTTTGAATTTACGAAACTGTAAAACTTTTTTGGATTTCTAAAAAATTGGGCTTTACAACAACTCAAGTAATTTTTATAACAAAGCTGATTAAGACGGTGAATTTAGAACGAGCTATTAGATATTTAGAGAGGTCTGCAGATGCTCCAGATTTCTTGAACCTCTTATAAAGCCTAGATTTAATGTTACTAAGTATGATAAGTTGCCTTGAAAACCAAGGGGGCTTATTCGAACATAGGGTATAGCGAGTAGGAATGCAGGTATCAAAGAAGCCATCAAGCGTACTGTAAAATATAGAGATAGCCGAATCGACATCAGTGCAAGCATAGAGATCCGACCAATCATGGGAAGCCAACAGATCATTGAGCATAATGAAATTCGCTTTGTAGAAGCATCTAGATCGGGGACGAGACTGTACTTGAATCCTACGGGGTAGGCTGATATCAAGTGATATCTCTAGCTTAGGGTGAAGAGGGTCTTCTGGAAGGGATAAAGGTGGTATTCGCGTAAGGGCAGTACCCACCGAGCCATCCACAAATACTAAATCCAGCATTTTATTTCCACTATTTGGAACATTGTTAATCTGTAAAAGAGATGAGTCTAACAAGCAATTGAGAAACTCATGTTGAGCAGTGGGAGTTAAAAAGTTTGAATCACTTACATTAATCCAACTAACTGTTGGCAAGTTAAAGTCACCAACAACATCAAGTCGATCGTTATCTCCCAACTGCGAATGCAACTCACAGATGGCCGAGCTATGACTAGCATAAACATCCATATCCGAACGAGGTGGTATATACGAACAGCAAACAATTACGCTATAGCTACCGAATGAAAGCCTAACTGCTATGAATTCGATATGAGAGATATTGTACAGCGAAAACAACTCAGACGATAGGTTAGATTCAACAGCAATAAGGACACCTCCCGCTCTAGAGATGCGATCACGCCGATAAACAGCATATTTATTTGAAAAAACCTCAGAATTTTAATTATCAGGCTTTAGCCAGGTCTCCGTAAAAGCTGCAACTTGTGCAGAAAAGTTGAAAGAATTAAGGAAGAATGGAACAAGTTTTGATCGTAAACCACGAACATTTTGGTAATTAATGAGAAGACGGGACAGATCAGCAATTACCTTTGTGTTGTTATTACTGTGTTCGTCATACCGGTTGGCTGTAATAAAACAGGTTCGGCCCTCGCCTTTCTCGTGAACAAGTGAACCACAGTATGCTTGGGCCAAAAAGAGGAATCAAGTACCTTATCGAAATATTCATCTGAAAGGGATATTTTAAATGAGGAGATGTCTCTCTCATATTTAAAGTTAAATTTATACACATTGATGTTACTAGTGGGTGCAACACCAAGTTTAGAGCAAACGTAATGAGCAATGTCATTTTCGGTAAGCGAGGCGTGTAAAAGGGACACAAATACAGCCCTACGAGGTGGCACGGCAGTCACCTGTAAAGGAGTAGCGGATAGCGCACCAGAGAGCTTGGAAGATGCGGCCGTTATAGCGTTGGTTATCGAGCCCGTAATATTTTTTTCAGGTACACTTGTATCGTTAGCAACAACCCCAGTATCGGTAACTGTTATTGTTGGAGCTAAAGATACCGGTGGAGGTGTAGGATGAATTGGGGAGTCCAGCGAAATCAACATTGGTGACGTAGAACAAACAGCCGCAAAGGTACCACTATTAGTTCGTGCATCGTTTAATTTGCCAGAGATCGTCTCACTGGAAGTCTCGACACAACCTTGTGGATATTCTTGTGGAGATTCCTGAGCTGCATTGTTCATAACGTCTTTGGTAAGCCTGTTCGTATCAGTCAACGTGGTTGAAGGGACATTCGTAGGAGGACAGCTTTGCCCCTGACTCGAAGACAAGTATATACTATATATACAACCGATCTCTATGATTTTTTCAGACAACAATATATGCTATATACGTAAGCAATCGGTGAAATTTGAAGCTTATAGCTGTTAAAATGGGGTAGAAATAGCGAAAAGTTTCTTATCTGAACAATCGGTTGTATGAGATATATACTATATATACAACCGATCTCTATGATTTTTTCAGACAACAATATATGCCATATACGTAAGTATTTGGTGAAATTTGAAGCTTCTAGCTGTTAAAATGGGGCTAAAATTTGCGAAAATATATATATATATATACTATATATATATACTATATATACCACCATATATATACTATATATACCACCGATCTTTATTATTTTTTCAGACAAAAATATATGCTATATATGTAAGCATTCGTTGAAATTTGAAGCCTCTAGCTCTTAAAATAGGGCAGTAATTACGAAAAGTTCCTTATCTGAACAATCGGTTGTGGGGGATATATACTATATATACGACCGATCTCATAAATTTTTTCAGGCAACAATATGTGCAATATTCGAAAGTATATGGTGAAGTTTGAAGCTTCAATCTGTTAAATTGGGTAAGATATTACAAAAATCCTCTTTTTCTGAAAAAGCGGTTGTATGGAGGATATATGCTATAGTGGTCCGCTCCGGTCGGTTCCGACAAATGTCTAATCGGACACCCAAATACACCCGCTCACCAAATTTTATCAAGATATCTCAAAAATTGAGGGACTAGTTTGCATACAAACAGACAGACGGACAGACGGACAGACGGACATGGCTAAATCAACTCAGCTCTTCAACCTGATTATTTCGGTATACTTAATGGTGGGTCTATCTATTTTCCTTTAAGGACTTACAATTTTCGGTTTCGTGACGAAATTAATATACCATTTCATTTTCATGAAAGGTATAAAAATAGGTAGGTAATCTGTGTGAGGATGCAAAGCTTCACGTTTTTTGTGGTCTGCATGTAAAAACTATGACTACGAATCACGTATTTCAAAAATATATGACGTAAACGTAACTATTTGAGGAAATTTGATGAATTTTGAAGCTTCTAGCCATAAAAAAGGGGTCAAAATGACAGTTTATATGAAGTATATAATATATATACCACCGATCTCTATGATTTTTTCAGACAACAATATATGCTATATACGTAAGCATTTTGTGAAATTTGAAGCTTCTCGCTGTTAAAACGGGGCAGAAATTGCGCAAAGTTTCTTATCTGAAAAATCGGTTGTATGAGATATATACTATGTATACCACCGATCTCAATGATTTTTTCAGACATCAATATATGCTATACACGTAAGCATTTGGTAAAATTTGAAGCTTCTAGCTGTTAAAATGGGGCCGAAATCGTAAAAAAAATATATATATACTATATATATATATCTGTTAAAATGGTGTAGAAATTGCGAAAAGTTTCTTATCTGAACAATCGGTTGTATGAGATATATACTATATATACAACCGATCTCTATGATTTTTTCAGACAACAATATATGCTATATACGTAAGTATTTGGTGAAATTTGAAGCTTCTAGCTGTTAAAATGGGGCTAAAATTTGCGAAAATATATATATATATATATATTATATATATATACTATATATACCACCATATATATACTATATATATCACCGATCTTTATGATTTTTTCAGACAACAATATATGCTATATATGTAAGCATTCGTTGAAATTTGAAGCCTATAGCTCTTAAAATAGGGCAGTAATTACGAAAAGTTCTTTATCTGAACAATCGGTTGTGGGGGATATATACTATATATACGACCGATCTCATAAATTTGTTCAGGCAACAATATGTGCTTTCGTATATTGTGAAGTTTGAAGCTTCAATCTGTTAAATTGGGTAAGATATTACAAAAATCCTCTTTTTCTGAAAAATCGGTTGTATGGAGGATATATGCTATAGTGGTCCGATCCGGTCGGTTCCGACAAATGTCTAATCGGACACTAAAATACACCCGCTCACCAAAATTTATCAAGATATCTCAAAAATTGACGGACTAGCTTGCATACAAACACACAGACGGACAGACGGACATGGCTAAATCAACTCAGCTCTTCAACCTGATTATTTCGGTATACTTAATGGTGGGTCTATCTATTTTCCTTTAAGGGCTTACAATTTTCGGTTTCGTGACGAAATTAATATACCATTTCATTTTCATGAAAGGTATAAAAATAGGTAGGTAATCTGTGTGAGGATGCAAAGCTTCACGTTTTTTGTGGTCTGCATGTAAAAACTATGACTACGAATCACGTATTTCAAAAATATATGACGTAAACGTAACTATTTGATGAAATTTGATGAATTTTGAAGCTTCTAGCCGTAAAAACGGGGTCAAAATGACAGTTTATATGAAGTATATAATATATATACCACTGATCTCTATGATTTTTTCAGACAACAATATATGCTATATACGTAAGCATTTTGTGAAATTTGAAGCTTCCAGCTGTTAAAACGGGGCAGAAATTGCGCAAAGTTTCTTATCTGAACAATCGGTTGTATGAGATATATACTATGTAGACCACCGATCTCAATGGTTTTTTCAGACATCAATATATGCTATACACGTAAGCATTTGGTGAAATTTGAAGCTTCTAGCTGTTAAAATGGGGCCGAAATCGTAAAAAAACTATATATATACTATATATATATACTATATATACCATCATATATATATTATATATATCACCGATCTCTATGATTTTTTGACAAAACAATACATACTATATACGTAAGCAATCGGTGAAATTTGAAGCTTATAGCTGTTAAAATGGGGTAGAAATTGCGAAAAGTTTCTTATCTGAACAATCGGTTGTATGAGATATATACTATATATGCAACCGATGTCTATGATTTTTTCAGACAACAATATATGCTATATACGTAAGCAATCAGTGAAATTTTAAGCTTATAGCTGTTAAAATGGGGTAGAAATTGCGAAAAGTTTCTTATCTGAACAATCGGTTGTCTAAACCCAAATACACCCGCTCACCAAATTTTATCAAGATATCTCAAAAATTGAGGGACTAGTTTGCATACAAACAGACAGACGGACAGACGGACAGACGGACATGGCTAAATCAACTCAGCTCTTCAACCTGATTATTTCGGTATAATTAATGGTGGGTCTATCTATTTTCCTTTAAGGACTTACAATTTTCGGTTTCGTGACGAAATTAATATACCATTTCATTTTCATGAAAGTTATAAAAATTGGATCTGTTATTATAATTTATATTTTATTTAATTAATATTTAAATTTATATTTATATTTATATATAATTTGAATAACTAAATGAAACCAAATATGTGTATGAAATTATTAAACAATGTAAAAAAAATACTAATAAATTTACCCCTAAAAATAACGGTCTGCTATACTTTAAAAGCAAATTAACCTACAAACAATAGTAGATTCTGCAACTACAAAATATAAATATGTCTACATTTGTGATGTAAAATGGTAACTCTGAACAAATAGCGAATTGTATTAGATTAGGTACTAGATTAAGTAGTTTAAGATATTGAAGATTAAGGCAACTCTGTAAAAGGGGAATACAAAAGAAGAAAAAGATGGTAAATGTTTCCATTGTCACTCCTGCTGCTCATACTACCGCCACAATCATTTCTGTTGCTGCTACCGCCGCCACCTCCGTTCATGTACCGCTGCAATGATTTCACAGAATTAAATGTTTCGGTTGCCGCTCATACAAATTCCACCGCCGTTTTTAATGCTGCTGCTTCTGCCGTAAATAAACGTAAACGTAAATGGGACAAAAGAAAGAATTCCTACACTGCTATGTCCTTTCGATGCAGGCGATGGCCAAACAGCTGTTGCAATTACAAAAGCAACAACAGCAAGCAAATAATGTTAATGATGAAAACTACAACGATAATAATAATGAAGAAGATAATGATGATGGTGATGATGATGATAACGACGATGACAACGAAGATGACGACGACGACGATAATGAAGACTATGATGATAATGATAATGATGGTGATAATGATGACGATGATGATGATAACCATGATGGCAACGAAGATGATGATGACTATGATAATTCCAATGATGATAACCACTCATGTAGCGATGCAATAAATGCATTAAATTTCTCCGGTTAGTTTTATTCGGGAAACATATGTTCCAAAACAACTGCTGGAAAATCAAGACGCATAATATCCCAAAAAATTTAAAGGCATCGGAGGAAAAAAATATTTGTTGCGTAAACTTTGATAAACAAAGAAGCAAAATTTAATTGAATATCATACCAGATAATGACATGGTCGTTCCAGTTATTTTGAGACGTGATTTTCTTAGTACGTTTAATATAAAGTTCACGAGAGTTAAGACAAAAATGTATAGCATTTTTGGATTTAAGGCATAGAAACAAATTAAATATTTCTAAAGTTCACCAAATTGTGGCTGATTCCAAAGCACACTCTATCATGGTGCACTCAAACTCCTGATAGTGATGAGGAGGAACCAGAAAAATATTTGTTAGAAATTAAGTTATACTGTATTGAGGTCGATTACAGTGTCAGATTGGCCGAGCTGTAACTCTGAACACAAATAGCGAATTGTATTAGATTAGGTATTAGATTAAGAAATGTACGATAGTAAAGATAGAAATTAAGTTATAATGTATCGAGGCCGATACAATGCGAGCTGTAACTCTGAACACAAATAGCGAATTGTATTAGCTTGAGAAATGTACGATAGTGAAAATAGAAATTAAGTTATAATGTATCGAGGTCGATTCAGTGTGAGGTTGGCCGATCTGTAAGATGGTAACTCTGAACAAATAGAGAATTGTATTAGATTAGGTACTAGATTAAGAAATGTACGATATGGAAGATTAAGGCAACTCTGTAAAAGGGGAATACAAAAGAAGAAGAAGAAGAAGAAGATGGTCGACTTCCGGTTCAAAAATATAGATTGATTGTGGAAGACTAAAGGTGTGTTTTATAAACTCAATTGCATCTCCGCTAAAACAAGTAAATATATTGGTCAAGTTTTACAGTGAATACTCGAGATTCTGCCCTTAACTCAATCAAAAGGTACATGACAAAAAGCATAGACGAGGCATTTGTTATGGACGTGGATAATGTCACCAGTTATCTGCAACTTTTAAGTGAGCAATGGGTGCTTTTCAATACAGCCCATTACGTCGTCGAAAATTCATGTGGAGCTGACAATGCAGTAGAAGAAAGTGTTCGGGAGCAGTGTGAAACTTGGTATGCCACAGCCTTGGCCGCGTAGAAAGGGTTCGAGCGGAAACGGCATCTCGTTTTGCTGCCACTATCGCGTCTGTGTCGCCAGCAATACGATTACCGAAGATGGAATTACCTATATTCACGGGTGATTCTACGGAGTGGATCGTTTTCTATGATTCCTTTTGCTCACTGGAGAGAAAAGAGATGCGCTAGATATAATCAACGGCTACAAGATTTGCGATGCAAACTACAAAGAGGCTTGGGATCTACTCACATCGCGCTACAAGGTGATGAGGGTTATCGTGAAAGCGCAACTCACGGCTATTGACGATATTCACAAAGCTACAAATGACAGCGCCGCAGCCATCAAGAATATTCACGACATTTTCCAATAACACATTTGGGAGCTCAAGGCACGGGGCGCTCCGTCGACCTTTGGGACGATTGGTTGGTGCATGAAGTGGTAAAGAGGCTTTTGTTTGAGACCAGAAAACAATGGGAGCTATCTTTAGTTAGTGACGAGCCGCCTACCTTCGAGGAGCTATCAACGTTTTTAGAAGTTCGCTGTCGTTCACTGTCAATGTTGGCTACCCCTGTGTCTCAACTATTGCTAAGCAAAGTAAATGCGACCAAATCGGTACGAAAGTCGACGAAGGTGTTTCACGCTGCTCCTGAGCAGAGTAACACGCGATGCACGTATTGCAATGCAGCGCACAGGATATACCATTGTGACAAATTTTGGAACTTTGATATAACAGCGAAATCCAAATGAATAAAGGAAGCCAAGGTTTGCCTAAATTGCTTGAGTTCAGGTAATTTTAGAGAGCGTTGCAGTAGCTCATCCGCGTGCCGCATCTGTCATCAACGTCATCATACTCTGCTACACGGGGTCTCAGCCTCAACCGCCAGCACTGCCATTACGCACGTCGCCGACGCATCCCTTACCGCTCCGACTACCGCATCTGTCACCAATTAAACAACCGCTGCTTCGGTCAACCAGTCAACCACCGCTTCATGCATCTCATCGTGTCTGAGTTCCGAAACCCTTCCACTACCCGTACCGCAAAAAACTGTTTTATTATCAACCGCTTTGTTAAGGGTTCGCGATTGTTCTGATCGGTGTCACGCGGCTCGTATACTTTCCATTTCGGTTCCCACGCTACGTTCGTTACTGATGCTTGCGTACAACGCTTGGTCCTGCCTCGTACATCGTCGTCCGTTTTCGTCATTGGGATCGGTTCATCACAAGGAGATCGATGTAAGGGTGAGACATCCCTCTTACTTTCTTACAATTTTTCCAATGAACGTTATACGGTTAATGCCTTAATTTTGCGGAAAATAACGTCTGATTTGCTCTTCGGCCTGAGTGCGTCGTAAACCGGCAGTGGGTAGGCGCACAAGGGTCGATCTCGGGATTGGTGTGGTTCACTCAAATTGAAATAAGCAATACACAAGAGGGTTTTTCCTCGTTATAATATGATTTAATTCAAGTGAAAAGAAAATGTACAGTGGTTATAAAGTTACCTTTATGTTGAAACTGATGACGGTGATCCTCGGCGATGTGTGCTGGTTGGCGGTCGATCGAAAAAGAGGCCGGTTGCCCCGTTGATGACAACCGCTAAGCCGCGAAAAAGTCCTCTGGTGTTAAGGAGGGGAAAGGCCACACATACGCCCACCCCCACATATACGTGCATGGGTGCTGACAACCTGCACACACACACGTGCATGTTTATGAAACGCATGCATGTGCATGCATGCACACAAATGCGGCGTCAGTGTGGGTTGCTGGAAATATTATTAAAACGTTAGGGGGGCGCCGTCAATCAGTTAAAAGTTAGGCATTGGGCCTAAACATGCCGCCCCCCTTGCGGTACGCGACCTCACAGTCCGCCAAGGATCACCGACCGTGAAGAGGAGAAAAAATATAAAAAACTTATAACTAATTATATCTAACTTAACCTAACGACGGGCAGTCCCCCGGATTGGCGGCTCGCAATATGGTTTGCGTAGTGTGCGAGCTTGGTTGCTGATGCCTCGGTCATTCGCCACCTTTCCCGTCATGGTTAGAGGCCTGAGCCATGTTTGCCTAGAGCTAGGTATTGCGAAAAGAAGTAAGAAGATATATGTGTTGATATTTCTTGCCGTTTATTACAAATTCATTGGAAATGAACAAGCATAGAATTTTGTATGAAGAAAATTCAATAAAAAGTAACTTACTGTAACGATAACAGATTGTAAACGCACACCTCCTGCAACTGTGTACAACAGAAATTCAATAAAAAATAACAGAGTATAAAAACGCATGTATTTCGGTCGTTACCGAACATTTTGATGTTAGGCCTTGGTTGTGCCCGAGAGTACCCAACCGAAAATGGTACTCTGAGCTAGCAAGGGGCCAAACGTGGTGGGCAGAATCCCTGGGAGTATTATCTCCGCATATACATCGGTCATTCGCCACCTTTCCCGTCATGGTTAGAGGCCTGAGCCATGTTTGCCTAGAGCTAGGGATTGCGAAAAGAAGTAAGATATATGTGTTGATATTTCTTGCCGTTTATTACAAATTCATTGGAAATGAACAAGCATAGAATTTTGTATGAAGAAAATTCAATAAAAATTAACTTACTGTAATGATAAAAGATTGTAAACGCACACCTCCTGCAACTGTGTACAACAGAAATTCAATAAAAAATAACAGAGTATAAAAACGCATGTATTTCGGTCGTTACCGAACATTTTGATGTTAGGCCTTGGTTGTGCCCTAGAGTACCCAACCGAAAATGGTACTCTGAGCTAGCAAGGGGCCAAACGTGGTGGGCAGAATCCCTGGGAGTATTATCTCAGCATATACATCTGTGCCTAGGACGAGGAGGATCGGGGCGGATGAGTAGAACTGTGGATCCGCCAGACGAAGATGTGCGTACGGTGCTGCGATGGCACTGTCGATGCTGGTTGTGGGGGTCATTCGCCGAAAATCGGATACGACAGCAGCATGGGTCGCAATCCGTTTGTTCTGTCCGTGTCTTCCTCGGATACGCAGCAGACACCCTGCTTGCCCGCCAATGTTGCTGGTAGGGAGTTGGAGCTCCTGGGCGACCTCATCCGCAATCACTGTGGTGGGGGAGCATCCATCGATTTAGGCGCGAACGAGGTGTAGCCGCCCCATGCTTCTATTTTCACGACCGCGGTGGGGGTGATCGCTACCGTCGGTATCATGGTGGCGGTGGCAGCTGAATGCGGGGCTAGAAGCCCTGCCCGGAAGGCGGACACGGTGGAGAGCTGCAACGAGCTCTATCGGTGGCTGCGATCTTGTGTCTGATGATGGGTGTAGTGTCGTTGTTGCAGGCGAAGAGGCCTTGTCTCCGCTCTGCGGTCGCGCGGTTGTTGTCTTCGTTGAGGGTCCTTGGTTTGCCGGCGAAGAGACCGAGTCTCCGCTCGGCCGTCACGAATATGGCGCAGGACTGTCGATGTGTTGTGCTGGAGCCGCTTCCTTTCATGCTGCAAAAGCGGTCGAAACGATTTGGCTGCTGGCGTTTTGTTCGGGCGAAGAGACCGAGTCTCCGCTCCGGTTCGGTGGATTCGGGCTGGACGAAGAGGCCCAGTCTCCGTTCCAGCATCTGACGCATATAATGATATGGAGTCGTCGATCCTCTCACGTGGGGACTCCAGCTCCTCCTCCACTTGTACACTCCATGGCTTGGAGCGGGCTTCGAGCAGTAGCTGTTCTTCTTCATCAGTCGAGGAGATGTGTAGCATGGTGTGATGTTTTGCGCCGCATTTTTTGCATCTTCCTTGGTTCGGGCACGCGTTAGAGCGGTGATCTAGTGCCAAGCAATTTCCGCAGTGTCTCCCACGGATCGCTGCGTAGAGCCGCTCCTCGGGGTTTTTGGCCCGAAAGATAGGGCACAAGCGTATGGGGTGTCGTTTGAAATAGACTCGGCATTCCAGTGAATAACGCGTTGCGTTCTCGGCGGCATTCCGTTGCATAGCAGCAAAACGACCCATTTTTCTGAAAGGAATGCAATGGGTTTGAATAGGTTGGGTCCTTAACGAAGTGCAGGAGCAACTGTATTATTGAGATTTGGGAAATTTTATTCGCGCGTGAGTAGGGTGAAAACCTCTCTAGATGTTTACGAGAATATATTCATATTTCGCGCACGTTATGTGCGTGGCCTCTTTCCCCGCACGTTATGTGCCTGGGTCTTTAGTGCCTTATTTTGTTTATTTTTGTGTCACCCGGTAGCGTTTTAGTTAGCCACGGGCACACTAATGCTGCAGAAAAATGAGCATTTACGACTTTCGGTTCGCACGTTCTGGTACCGAACCGGGTAGAGAGTGTATAATGTGGGCTCTTCTGGGGGCACAGTTGTAATCTTATTGCGATACAGATCTAGGATATCCCGATATTTACTTATTTCATTTTTAGTTTATATAAATTAATATTACAAAACATTCGCTGGGTTTACTAAATAAGGCTGCATGAACACTCCCATAATAATGACAGTCCATTCCCCCCCCCACCCCCCCCCCCCCCCCCCCCCCTCTTATTAAATAAATGAATGGTTGATCGGCTTCAACTCTTGGCTTCAAAAATTCTTAAGTGGGTAAGATAACAGGCTCAATGAGTACATTTTGTTATGGTATTTCCATTATTGACTAATGAAATATTTTCGTGAGTCGATTTACTAGTAGAGTTTTTGACGTTGAACGATGAATGTTGATTCGGTTTAGGTTTCGTATGATCATGGGTTACGACAGTGCACGATTGCTTGGTATCGGTACTTTCCATGATACCTATGTTCACCATGATTCGAATGACGATGTGTATTGCAAGATTTATTTTTATTGTTAGTCTCGTGTATTTGGCCGATGGCGTAGGAGTTCTGTGATCCTCGCTCGGTGTTAGAGAGTGAATTTGGGTTGATTTTTCGGAAATTAAAATAAATATAGACTGGCCGAAAGCCTTTAATGTTCTTTGGAAGATATCGGATCTGCGGTAGGTTATTGGTTGGCCTCGTTCCGGGTGAACGAGAGCTGGGTTTTTGGTGGATTATCGATAGGAAGGCGGAGTTCGGAAAGGAGGGAGAGGAACGGAGGGATTGTTATGAGAAGCTCTTGGACTTCTCGCAATCCATCTCCTCCGTTGGAAGAAGGATCAGTTTGACCAAAGGTCGTCTGACTTGACCCTTCTCTGTTATGAGGTCGACTACGCGAACTCGGTTTTCTTCGCCGGGGTGTACGTTGACGACTCGACCTAACCTCCATTCGTTGGAAGATAAGCTGTCCTCTTTGAGGACAGCGAGATCTCCCACTTGTATGTTTTGTTTGGGATGCTTCCACTTCACTCGTTTTTGAAGTTCGGACAGATATTCCACCTTCCATCGCTTGCAGAAAGTTTGATGGAGGGCCTTGAGTTTCTGCCATCTATTTAGCATGGAGGCAGGGCTTTCGTCCGCATCCGGTTCTGGCGGCGCCAGAAAATGGCTGCCCGTGAGGAAATGTCCTGGGGTTAGTGGCTCCAGGTCCGTTGGGTCATTGGACGC
The DNA here is from genome assembly GCF_040869045.1 of Eurosta solidaginis. Taxonomy (NCBI): domain Eukaryota; kingdom Metazoa; phylum Arthropoda; class Insecta; order Diptera; family Tephritidae; genus Eurosta; species Eurosta solidaginis. The sequence goes on from NC_090324.1 coordinate 195,871,508, forward strand.
CGGGCTGAGAGGCCGTGAATTTAGACATGCCTCGATCCGGCACAAAAGGGTTTGGAACTCCTCCATAGTATATTTATGGAAAGAAGCGACATTTTTGAAGTGGCTTTTGAAGCTCTTCACTCCCGCTTCCCACAGGCCGCCCATATGTGGAGCGGGAATAAAATGCCAAGTTAATGCTTGATGGCTATACTTGGAGACTGTTTTGTCTCGGCATTCTGCCAGAAAGGCTTTGAATTCCGATCGTAGAGATCTGGACACTCCAACAAAGTTCGTACCATTGTCGGAGTAGATGTTTTTCGGGCATTCTCTTCGCGCGGTAAAACGCGTAAAGGCTGCATAGCTGCGAGGAAGCATGGGGTGCTCAGGTCACTAGTGGCTTCTAGGTGGATGGCCTTAATGGAGAAACAGACAAAAAGGCATACGCAGCCTTTTGACAGTCGACATCCCCTACCGCGGTAGCTTTTGATGTCGAAAGGCCCCGCAAATTCTACCCCGGTATTGGTGAACGCGCGGGTAAAAGTAGTCCGTTCGCAGGGAAGGGTACCCATAAGTTGGGAATGCGCCTGCTTTCGGTGAATAATGCAGAATTTGCAATTGTGGACGATGCCTCTGATCATGGTCTTGACATTCGGTATCCAGTATTGGGTTCTGATGAGACGGAGCATGAGCTGGTTCTCGCCATGAAGGGAATCATGATGAAACATCATGACTGTAAGGTGAGACAGCCTACAATTGTAAGGCAAGACAACCTAGACGCCCCCTGTTCTAATAATATCATCTTTGTCGAGGTATGGGTTGAGTGACAGTATTTCACTCTTTCGATCAATAGGTTCCCTATTTTTCAATTTTACGTACTCTGTACCGTAGAATCGTTTTTGACATACTTTGATTAACGCTTGAGTCGTTGCCTTAATTTCATCGACTGAGATTATGCACGACTTTTCGTGGAACGAGGCTTTGGTTCTTGGGTGAGTTCGTTTATAAAATCTCCTAACATAGGATAGAACCTTTAAAGCCCTGGGTAAATTTGAGAATCGGTCGAGAATATCTATTTCATCTACCCTTGTCGTGGCATATGTTTGTGCCCTCTTCTCCTCAACGGACGTTTTGTATTCGGTCTCTTGTGCTGGCCAGTGGGAATTGTATTCTTGCAGCCAAGAAGGTCCGTGCCACCACAACGAATTGTTGACCAAATCTGATGCAAGTAGGCCTCTGCTTCCTAGATCCGCTGGATTAGATTCCGAGTCCACGTGAAGCCATTCCTTGCTGCCGACCATATCCATGATCTTATTGATTCGGTGTGCGACGAAGTTTGACCAGGAACAGGGCGGCTTTCTTATCCACATGCTAGTACGATGGTTGAATCCGTCCAGAGGTGAACTTTTGCTGGTCCCAAATGAATATTTCGGAATATTAATTCCATGATTTCTGCGAGCAGCACGGCGCCGCAGAGTTCTAAACGTGGTAGCGAGATGGTTTTCACTGGAGCTACTCTGGTTTTTGCTAAAAGTAAGTGTATGAAAACCTGATCGGCTCTTTTCACGCGCATGTATACCGCTGCCGCATATGCTTTCTCGGAAGCGTCACAGAAGCCTTGAATTTCTATGTCGTCTTCCGGTGAAGAATTTACCCACCGCGGTATCCTAATGTTATCTATTTCGCTATAGTTTTGGGTGAAATTTTCCCACCGTCCTAAGGTAGTTGGGGAGACAGGTTCGTCCCACCCGGTGCCCTCTAACCAGATATTCTACATTAGTATTTTTGCCACTATGACCACTGGTGCAAGCCAGCCTAAAGGGTCGAAAAGTTTGGCTATAGCGGATAGGATTGCGCGTTTGGTGATGTTCTCGGCATTCTCCAAAGCTCTTGCTGTAAAGTAAAACATGTCTGAATTCGCGTTCCATCGTATTACGAGTGCCTTCACCGAGCTAGCCTCTTCAAACGGTCGGAAGTGTTCGCTGAGCAGATCCATTTTGGGGATGTCCTGAAGGATTTCCTCACAATTTGATGTCCACTTGCGCAAAGGAAAACCAGCTGATTGTAATGCTTCGCGAATCTCTTTTCTTGCTCTGATGGTTGACTCTATTGTATGTCCTCCCGATAAAACGTCGTCGACATACATACTTTCTCGTAGTATATTCGATGCTATTGGGTGGGTATTTTCTACAATATCAGCTAATTGCAGAAGTGACCGTATCGCGAGGTAGGGGGCGCAGTTTACACCAAATGTGACAATCTTTAGTTCGTAAAGACTGATGGGTTCGTTGGGGGATGTTCGATGGACAATTCTTTGAAATTTGGCGTGATTATCGGTCACCCAAATCTGCCTATACATCTATTCTATGTCGCTATTAAAGACAAAGCGGTACAGTCTCCAACGTAGAATTAAAATGGGCAAGTCTGCTTGGAGTACTGGACCTGGGTGGAGTATGTCGTTTAGACTAATGCTATTTACCGTAGGACTTGACGCGTTGAAGACGACGCGCACCTTGGTAGTGGTACTTTCCGCCTTTACAACGGCGTGATGGGGCAGGAAATAATTATCCGAATCGTCGGATGGTATACTATTCTTGATTTTTCTCATATGTCCGAGTGTTTCGTATTCTGACAACACCCGAACAAACTCTTTCCCTAAATCTTGGTTTTTCAGTAATCGCCCCTCATTTCTGAAGAATTGTGAACATGCGCGCTTTAGGGACGGTCCTAATGTAATATTCTCCGGGTAATCCTGCCTGAATGGTAGCGAAACTGTATACCTCCCATTTTCATCACGTTTTGTCGTTTCCTTAAATAACTGTTCACAATACCTATCTTCTTCATTAAGCATTTTATTTTTGGGAACATTTTCTACCTCCCAGAAAGCTTTTAATTGGTTGTCCTACGCAACTTCGTTGTAGAATGACATGATGCTCTTCGTTGGACTCGGTGCTTCGATGCGACCGGTTAGTATCCAACCGAAGACTGTCTCTTGGGCCAAAAGTGTATTTAGTACATTCTTTTTCAGACCGCCCAGTATAATTTGGGGATATATGTCTCCTCCAACTATGAGATCTACGTCTTCGTTGATGTAGAACCTCTTGTCTGCCAAAACCAAGTCTGGGAATGCCTGCATAGTCATGGCGTTGATATGGCAGGATGGAAGATTCCCAGTGAGTTTGGCTAGGACTAGAACGGGTGTAGTCAGGCTGAAGCAGGCATCCACTGGTGAAAGTAATTCAATTTTGGATGCTCCTTTCACCTCAGCTGACACCGCATTTGTGATGCCTGAAACTTGGGCATGCATTTTTCTCGCTGGCAAATTGATTCTACGTTTCAGTCTTTCAGTTATAAAGGAACATTCAGACACTGAATCAATTAATGCCCGCGCGGAGAAGTCGGTACCATTATGGCGAATATGTACGCGAGCAGTTCCTAATAGCACGCCTGTGCTGGAATTGGCATAACAGGATTTTACATTCTGGTTCGCAGATTGTCGCGCCTGTGTGTTGGGATATTATCCGCATCTTTGAAAGGATTGCGCATAGCAGTTTGCTGAGATGTATCCGCATGCAGGAGCGTGTGGTGGCGAGAGTGGCATTTGGAACAGTTGTAGGAACTGGTGCACTTCGTCACGGTGTGTCCTGGGGATAAACAATTCAGGCAGCCACTTGTGGGTTTTATAAATTTAATCCTTTCTACTGGGGTTAACTCGCAAAAGCGTGAACAGTTTCGTAATCTGTGCTCAGGGGATTTGCAGATTTTACAAATTGATTTTATTGTTTGCTTGGATACTTTTGTTTGAAAAGCACGAAGTCTTTTCGTAGGGGTTTCTGTCGGTTGTCGCGACGCGTTTTGTTTTTGCTCTTTCGAAGTGTCATGCCCTGTAAAACCAGACACTGTTTCAAGTGTCTGAAACCGATTTGACTCCTGTCTGTCCTGTTATCCATATCCCCCACTTGGATATGTCCATTTTATGGTCTATACTTTGCTCCCAAAGAGCCAACGTGCTCTCTGGTAACTTGGTTGAACAGAGATAGGTCAGGATTGCATCCCAATTGGAAGTGTCAAATTTGTGGCATTTGAGGGACGAAATACAATTATTTATATCATTTTGTAGCTCTTTTATCGAACTGCCGCACTCACTTTCTACCTTTTTTAAATTGAATAAAATTTGTAGTTGTATATTTACTAATATACGTTTGTTCTCGTATCTTTCACACGAGTTTTTCCAGGCCATCTCGAAGCCTTCATTTGTGAGAGGGCATTTTTTTACGATGTCTTTTGCTTCGCCCTGCGTTTTGTTGTTGAGATGGAATAAGTTTTCCACCCCTTTCAAGCTAGAGTTGTTTATATAAATTGCCGTGAACAGGTCACGAAAAGTTCGCCAAGACGGATAATCCCCTTTAAAGCCTTCCGCGTCGCAAGCAGGGAGGCGAATTTTATGCCCATGAGGTTCTTGCTCAGGGTTGACGTTCTTTTCATCCTTCTTGTATTTTTCTGCCTCAGCAGATAGAGACGCTGAATATCGCACGTAGATTGGGTATGCTGCCTTTTGCTTCTTTCTGACCGCCATAACGTCATCCGCTGACACCTCATCAGATCCCAATAGCGAATGAAACGCAGACTTTACCTTCTTCCACAAGGACCGCAACTCTTCCTGTTGTATTGCAAGGGTGTGTTTGCTATGGTCGCTTTCCGGAATAAGGCTGTAATCTTTATCAAACTCTGCGATTGATTCTACTAAACGGATGTAGGTTTCCATTGTTTTGTTTACGTTTATTAACGAGAAAATTTCCGATTAGAAAAATATAACTCTTCAGAGTTAAAATACCTGCCCAGCCCTAAATAAAAAACTATTGAAATTCGAAGTTTATTATTTATTTTGTTTATTGCAGACTTTGTCAGAGTCAACAACGAAAAGAGTTTATTTTACAGACTTTTTGTCTCGGTAGCGACAAAAACGGAGGTATATTTTTCAAACTTTTTGTCCCAACAGCGACAACAAGAAGGGTTTATTTTTGGACTTTTCTGTCTCAGTAGCAACAACAAAAGGGGGGACAACTCGCCACCTCCACAGTTAAACGAGTGTATTGTGAACAAATGAAAAGTGCGTGCGATATTGCTAATGAAAATCGAAAATAACCGGAAAAAACTGAAGAAAGAAATAAATGTTTTAGAAGAAGTGAGCGCCTGATTAATTAAATTGAAATTAATGTGTTTGTGATGTGCAAAAAAAAAAAACAACAACAACAAACTTATTCGGTATCGTGCGGAAAGTGAGGTTAGGTTAACCTCTTCCTTGTGTTGTGTCTGGAAAACCTTACCACTGGTGGGGGGATAGACCAGATAATCACAAGGACCGAAATAAAATTAATACCAAGTGAATTAAATTCGAAAAAACAAGTTATGAAAGAAAAAACTGGCGCACTAAAATAAAGCTTCACTCTTTTCACTTTGTTCGATCTCAAATTTTTCACAAAAACACGGGTATTTTCTTTATTTTTCAATCACAAACATTCAAAAAAAAGTGGCAAGAAATATAAAACTTACTTCTTATTGTTTTTTTGTGCTGGATTTATTGCTGTGATGGCTGTATATGCTCCCAAACTTCTTTGGTGGTTCTGCTGGAATATGCTGTGGCCAATAAATCTTTTGTTGAGTTTTTGTGGCAATTCGTGCAAAATTTTGTAGTAGGCAACTGTGCTGTGCAGGTAAATCTGATGCAGTGGACTGTATAACAAAAGGTGCTTTAAGTTCCTTTTTCGTGGAGTAAGGACCAATGTTCGGCCTGAGTGCGTCGTAAACCGGCACTGGGTAGGCGCACAAGGGTCGATCTCGGGATTGGTGTGGTTCACTCGAAATTAAATAAGTAAAATACAATAGGGTTTTTCCTCGTTATAATATGATTTAATTCAAGTGAAAAGAAAATGTACAGTGGTTATAAGGTTACCTTTATGTTGAAAGTGATGACGATGATTCTCGGCGATGTGTGCTGGTTGGCGGTCGATCGAAAAAGAGGCCGTTTGTCCCGTTGATGACAACCGCTAAGCCGCGAAAAAGTCCTCTGGTGTTAAGGAGGGGAAAGGCCACACATACACCCATCCCCACATATACGTGCATGGGTGCTGACAACCTGCACACACACACGTGCATGTGTATGAAACGCATGCATGTGCATGCATGCACACAAATGCGGCGTGAATGTGGGTGGCTGGAAATATTACTAAAACGTTAGGGAGGGGCGCCGTCAATCAGGTAAAAGTTAGGCATTGGGCCTAAACACTTGCCATCGGAGATGCTAGATACTTCTGATTGGCCTCATATTCGCGTATTGTTTCTAGCTGATCTGTATTTCAACAAACCTGGTCGCGTCGATAGTTTGGTTGGTATGGACGTCATGAGTCGTCTAATCTCCTCCGAGCTTCGCAAAGGTCCACCCGGCACTCCATGGCACAAAAAACCGGTATTTGGTTGCACTTTGTGCGGAAGCGTTGATATGTCGTCTTCGCCAAGACGTAACTTACAGGTGCGATGTGCAGCTCGATCGCGCGCTAAATAGATTATGGTAACTAGAAGAATTTCCCCGCAAGGCTCATCTCACAAACGAAGAGCGCTTCTGCGAAGACCACTTCGCCTCTACTCATAAGAGGTCACCCGACGGTCGCTTTCTATTGGAGTTACCGCTGAGGGTTGATGTTCCTTTGGGCGAATCATGTAATTTCGCTCTTCGAAGCCTGATGCGCATTGAACGAAGGATGGAGAATATAAGCGACTTGAGGTCGCGTTACAACGAGTTCATGCAAGACCTCTAAGTGATGGGTCACATGGAAGCAATGCCAATTTACGAACAATGCCATGTTTATATGCCGCATCATCCAGTCGTCAAGGAGTCTAGCGTCGCGATGAAACTGCGTGTTGTTTTTAACGCTTCCGCTAAAACGACTTCAAGCAACTCGCTTAACGACGCGCTGTTTGTTGGACCTCAGTTGCAAGACAACCTGTATGCCATGTTGTTGCGTTTTCGAACGCACCGCTTCGCAGTAACTTCGGATAACGCCAAGATTTGCCTGCAAGTGTGCGTATCCTCGAAAAACATCGACTTTCAACGAATCGTTTGGAGGCCTCATCCATCATCGCTGATTCAACATTACCGCATGCTTCGCGTCACATATGGTGTGGCGGCCGCGTCCCATTTAGCCGTCAAGGCTTTGCAGCAAACTGCCAAAGACTCGTCCAACAAATGCGAAAAAGCCGTATCAACGATTCTGAACCGGTGCATCATGTAAAGGTCAACTGCAATCCCTTCAAAAGGACGTATCGGATATTCTAGAGGAAAGCGGTTCCGAACTTCGAAAGTGGGCGACGAATTGTAAGGAGCTGATCGCAACTATCGCTGAAGCCTCTAGAAGCGTATCGCATTACGTAGTAGACTGTAGGGATGTTCATGCGTGGGTCTAATGTGAAATACAGAGGGTGATCATTTTACGTTTGCAGTCGATTTAAAGGAAGAACCATCAAGCCAAACCAAGAGATCGTTTCTGTCCGATGCCAGCACTCTCTTTGATCCTCTAGGTCTGCTCGCTCTAGTAACGATCAACTCCAAAATCTTGTTCCAAGACGCAAGGTCGTGGTTCAGTCATCGTTTTCAGCTGCACAAACTAAAAGGACCGCACGTCTTTGCCAACGCTTCTGAACGCGCTTATGTCGCAGTTGTATACGCCCGCACATTTCACCCGAACGGTATGGTTACTGTTCGTCTCATATCAGCGAAGACTAATGTGGCACCGCTTAAATCAACGAATTTACCACGTCTAGAACTTTGTGCGGCGCATTTAGCTGCAAAATAAGTACGAAGCTTTTTAAGCAGTTTGTGCGATATCCGCTGTATGTTTGGACGGATTCAACCATCACGTTAGCCTCGTTACAAACGCACCCTAGTAGTTGGGTGACTTTCATCGCAAATCGCGTTGCCGACGTTCAAGAGATCTTGCCTCCAGAGTGTTGGCATCATGTAAGGTCCGAGTTGTATCCATCTGACTGCGCGTCCAGGGGTATATCGCCGTCCGATCTACTGTGTCATGAGCTAACGGTCCTAACTTTTTGAAGGGTACAGACCAGTATTGGAAGCAGAATTCTTCGAAGCAGCATACAACTGGTATGGGCGTCCGTAACGAATTCGTAGCCCACGTAGCGGACTCGGCCGAATACTGGCCAGTAGTCAAGAAATACTCTTCGTTTTCCAAGTTGCGTCGTGTCATCGCTTACGCTTTACGATTCATTGCGAATATTCGTACTGGTACTAAGCGCTTACTTGACAAATCAATAGGTCCTCTGACCGTTTCAGAGTTAGCCGAAGCACAACGCCGCTTAGTTAAGTATACTCAAAACTTTTACTTCACTAACGAAATATTAATATGCTGTTTCACACGCACTGCCGTAGACTTCGCAGGTCCTTATTCGTAAAAGTTCACACATGGCAGAGGGGCGAAATCCACGAAGGTATACATCTGTTCCTTTATTTGTATGTGTACTGGTGCGATGCACCTAGAATTCGTAGGAGATTTGTCTACACCTGCAAGCGTTTCGCCACTCGAAGAGGTTATTGCCAAACCATGTTTTCCGATAATGGAACGATTTTCGTCGGAGCTGAAAAGGAGCTTCGTATCATGTACGATAAGTGTATGGCAGACGATACGCTTAAGTCAATTTTCGCCGATTCCAATATAGAGTGGCGTTTCAACTCGGCGATCGCACCGCATATGGCGGATACTGGGAAACTGGTATAAAACGCATTAAATGTCATTTAAAGGCGCCCTAGGTGAAACTCTCTTATCATACGAGGAGTTCATGACATTATTAACAGAAGTGGAAGCCTGCGTCAACTCTCGTCCATTGTGCGAACTTTCAACGAGTGCACTTGACGTCGAAGCTCTAACGCCAGGGCACTTTATTATCGGTGAACCGCTTAAGGTTATCCCGGAACCTGAGGGTCAAGGGTTCTGGGGAAATCTCCAGCAACTTATATCATCTACAAGACAGCACTCCTGGCATCGTTGGAGAGACGAGTATTTTCTGAGTTTACAACGCCGCAAGTGGTTTCGCCCGTCACGTAACTTCGAAGAAAGAGATGTTGTTGTTGTATTCAACGAAGCTACCCCTCCCACAAAGAGGGCACTAGCGGGGGTAGTTCGATGTTATCCGGGAGCTGACGGTCGCATACCGGTCGTCACAATGAAAACGCCGAATGGCGAATACAAACGGCCAATAGCAAAAATACGTCTTCTACCTACGAAAGGAGATTTATTTTGCGAGAACGAAGACTCGTAAATACACATTTTTCCACCATGTTAAGATTGCTTACTTTTAATAATTTTTGCAAACAGTCGAATCTGTAACCTAATAATCTACTTATGTAAATTTTTTTTTCATATTCGTTAACGTAATGGTTTAACTCTGTTAATTTTCTTTGCTATTTTGTAAACATAAGAAATTAATTCTCAAGTTTTCTTTCTAATATTCTTCAAGTTTTCAAAAAAAATGTTTATGTAATGTAAAGTTGAGCGTATCATACATAATTAGATAGTTCAAGGGCGGCGATATGTTGAGTTTGAATTTGCAAACATAAAACTTATTGTTTACTAGGGTTAATGCACAATCATGTCAAGCTTGTATGTTATGACATTTGTATTATCACCATTCCTTTTTGACATTACATTATTTTCATATACAATTGCTACAGTCCATTTTGTTGTACCGCTCGCTCTTAAATAACTAATTCATGTAGTTTTCCGATATTATTGAGAATAATAAATATGTCTTATTATTAAGAATAAAAGTATTCTACCGCGTATTCATTTAACCGGAAAACACCGCGTTTCTATAGCAAAGGAATTTCTTGCCGCTTGGCTTAGCCGCAAAGCCGCAAAGGTAAAACACCACCACCGCAAAAGCAACGATTCGCAGAGGAAATAATCCGCAACACACATTTTAATAAGGAAGAAAAATTACTAACCCATAAAGAGCATTGTAGAAAAATTGTAACACGCATACCTACACTTGAAAGGTCCGAGTTGTATCCAGCTGACTGCGCGTCCAGGGGTATATCGCCGTCTGATCTACTGTGTTGTTGTTGTTGTTGTAGCAATGCTCGCCCCACCTAATAGCCGCGACCGATCACAAATTGTCATCAATATCCTCTAACGGGAGTCCAAGGAAACTTGCCGTTTCAACAGGGGTGGACCATAAGGAAAAGGGTGTTAGAGGCGTTGGTTCCACATTACAATTGAAGGGATGGTTGGTGTCATGTGGGGACACATTGCAAACGGGGCATACATTTTGTATGTCGGGGTTGATTCTGGATAGGTAAGAGTTTAACCTGTTACAGTATCCAGAACGAAGTTGAGCAAGAGTGACACCTGTTTCCCTGGGGAGTATGCGTTCCTCTTCCGCAAGTTTTGGATAATTTTCGTTAAGTACTGGATTCACCGGGCAATTCCCGGCATAAAGGTCCGACGCCTGTTTATGGAGTTCACCAAGGACCTGCTTGTGTTTTTTCACTTCATACGGCTGGGTTCTTAGGTGCCGTATTTCCTCAAAATGCTTATGGAGATGACTCCTTAAGCCCCTAGGCGGTGCTGGTTCATCAATTAGATGTCTGTTGGGATGCCCAGGTTTCTGGGTATTCAACAGGAACTGTTTGGTCAGCATCTCGTTTCTCTCCCTGATGGGCAGTATTCTCGCCTCATTATGCAGATGGTGTTCTGGTGACATAAGAAGACAGCCCGTGGCGATTCTGAGAGCAGTATTTTGGCAGGCCTGTAGTTTCTTTCTTCCAGTGGGTGATTTTTAGGCTTAGCGACCATATGGGTGACGCGTAGCACGTAATCGGCTGGCTAATTGCTTTGTATGTAGTCATGAGCGTTTCTTTATCTTTTCCCCAAGTACTGCCAGCGAGGGATTTGAGGATTTTGTTACGGCTCTGAATTCTCGGAACAATTGCGGCTGCGTGCTCACCAAAATGTAGATCCTGATCAAACGTCACACCCAAGATTTAGGGGTGTCGGACAGTCGGTAGCGTAGTGCCATCGACGTGGATGTTCAAAATGGTCGACATTTGGGGCGTCCATGTTGTAAATAAGGTCACGGAGGATTTAGTCGGTGATAATGCCAGGTTTCGCGAGGCGAAAAAACTGGAGAGATCAGGGAGGTAGCCGTTTATTTTATTGCATAGCGCATCGATCTTTGGGCCTGGGCTTGTGGCCATTATTGTGCAGTCATCGGTGTAGGAAACGATTGTGACTCCTTCCGGTGGTGAAGGTAGCTTAGATATGTAGAAATTAAACAAAAGTGGGGATAGGACACCACCCTGTGGCACCCCCTGTTTAATTCTCCTTGGTTTTGATGTTTCGTTTCTAAATTGCACCGATGCCTGCCGACCACCCAGATAATTTGCGGTCCACCTTTTAAGACATGGGGGAAGGGTAGACCCTTCCAGGTCCTGCAGTAACGAGCCATGGTTGACCGTATCAAAAGCTTTTCATAGGTCTAGCGCTACGAGTACTGTTCTATGGTGGGGGTATTGATTTAAACCGCAATTTATCTGGGTGCTAATGGCATTTAGCGCGGTGGTAGTGCTATGGAGTTTTCTGAATCCATGCTGATGAGGGGCTAGCTGCAAACTTGCTTGGAAATAAGGGAGCAAAATGGCTTCTAGCGCCTTTGCCACTGGCGATAGGAGAGATATCGGACGATACGACTCACCTATGTTAGCTGGTTTCCCAGGCTTTAGTAGCGGGACCACCTTAGCCATTTTCCATTTCTCAGGTATAACAAAGGTGGAAAGAGACAGATTGAAGACATGCGCTAAATATTTGAACCCCTCTTTCCCTAGGTTTTTAAGCATCGGCATGGCTATGCCGTCTGGCCCACTGCTTTGGATGGTTTAGCACGACCAATGGCGTCCTCAACCTCTTTAGCGGTGATGGTGATTGGTGACGCGCTGAATTTGTGTTTATGTGCGCGTCTATTGGCTCTCCGTCTATCTTTGTCGACCGTAGGATGCATTATATATTGTCGAGAGAAAGCGCTCGCGCATTTTTTCGCGTCCGACAGCACTTTGTCACCAAAGGCGATGGAAACTTTGTCTTTGTGCTTAGTCGGATTCGATAGGGACTTTACGGTGGACCAAAGTTTACCCACACCGGTAGAGAGGTTATAACCTCTTAGGTGCTCCTCCCATTTCGCCCGCTTGTGTTCATCTACAAGCAATCTGATGCGTTGGTTTATATCCCTTATTTGGGGGTCGCCTGGGTCAAGCTGTCTTATAAGGTCACATTCTCTCGCTAAGTTTGCGGCCTCCGCCGGGAAGTGGGGCCGGATTTCGGGAATTCTCCCGGCGGGAATGAAATGTGCCGAGGCGGATTTAATGACCTTACGGAAGGCATGCTCCCCTTGGCGGGTATCAGTCGGGATAGGGAGGGCAGCTAGGCGGCTGTCTGTAAAGGATTTATATTCTTCCCACTTTCCTTTTTTGAAGTTTATGAAAGTGCATTTTTCAGTGAAGATGAAGTCGGCCTTACGCTCAAGCGAAATAAGTATGGGCAGGTGGTCGGATGCCAATGTTACCATCGGCTGCCAGTTGACGCAGTTTACGAGTTCTGCGCTCACGATTGAGATATCTGGCGAGCTGTGACAGCTTCCTACCATACGTGTGGGGGCGTCTCCGTTTATTGTGCAGAACGTCGTTTCTTCTATTTGATCCGCCAACATCTCACCCCTACTGTCCGCCCGCAAGTTTGAATGACATAGATCATGATGGGCATTGAAATCGCCTAAGATAATGCGATTGTTGCCAGTGAGTAAGGCCCTGATATTAGGGCGGTATCCACTGGGGCAACAGGTGGCAGGAGGGATGTAGATGTTGATGATTTCTAGGTTTGCATCGCCTGACCGGACAGATAGGGCATTGGGGTACCCGGATGATTTGGGTTTGCTACCTGGCAACATGGCGCGATGAAACCCGTCGGGGGGTTGCCGTCGCGGAGACCAGGACATCTAGGGAAGTGGCACCACCCAAGGCAGGAGCTGCATTGGGCGGATGTCGCAAACATATATATTCTGTGCTGGCAAACGGTGCACACGGAGGTAGGGACTAAGAGTCTGTTTCCCTGATCTACACGATTGCTGCCGGAAAAGAGGGGGGGAGAAGACGGGAGCAGGGGCTGTTGCTCAGCATTTCTTCCGACTCTACTACGAAGATTGTAGTTATGAGTGGTAACGGCTGTTTGAGTTGTTGGCGCCGTGAGGCGCGAGCAGCTGCGGGTACTTGTTGTGGCTTGCTGAGCAGCGGGGCTGCTGGAAGGTAGTGGGGGCGCTTAGACGTAGACTACGGGGCGCCCTTGGGCGTGAACAGCCACAAAAGATTTATAAAAGTTACGTGGACGTCGCGTTTTGGGATCAAGCCCAGAACAACCTGTCCGATGCAACCATCCCTTGCACGAGACACACTGAACAGAGTATGACCATCCTAAAAAGATTCTTTTCCGGCAGATGCAGCAAAACCATTTCTCAGGACCGGGGTCAGGAGACGGACCCGGATTGGATTCGATGCCTTCCCGGAGTAAGAGAATATAGAGCAATCCTGCTGCAAGGAGCTGCTGGGAGGATGATAATTTGTGGGAGGGACGAAACAAATTAGATGGGGTCACACTGAAATGACAGTCCTTGGTCGGGAAAAATCCCGAGTCGCTCCGGTACATAGAACCGACTGCCTTGAGCTTTGTCATGAGCGACTGTGTCATGAGCTTTGGTGGAACGGTCCTAACCTTTTGAAGGGTACAGACCAGTATTGGAAGCAGAATGCTTCGAAGCAGCATACAACTGGTATGGGCGTCCGCAACGAATTCGTAGCCCACGTAGCGGACTCGGCCGAATACTGGCCAGTAGTCAAGAAATACTCTTCGTTTTCCAAGTTGCGTCGTGTCATCGCTTACGCTTTACGATTCATTGCGAATATTCGTACTGGTACTAAGCGCTTACTTGACAAATCAATAGGTCCTCTGACCGTTTCAGAGTTAGCCGAAGCACAACGCCGCTTAGTTAAGTATACTCAAAACTTTTACTTCACTAACGAAATATTAATATGCTGTTTCACACGCACTGCCGTAGACTTCGCAGGTCCTTATTCGTAAAAGTTCACGAATGGCAGATGGGCGAAATCCACGAAGGTATACATCTGTTCCTTTATTTGTATGTGTACTGGTGTGATGCACCTAGAATTCGTAGGCGATTTGTCTACACCTGCAAGCGTTTCGCCACTCGAAGAGGGTATTGCCAAATCATGTTTTCCGATAATGGAACGATTTTCGTCGGAGCTGAAAAGGAGCTTCGTATCATGTACGATAAGTGTATGGCAGACGATACGCTTAAGTCAATTTTCGCCGATTCCAATATAGAGTGGCGTTTCAACTCGGCGATCGCACCGCATATGGGCGGATACTGGGAAACTGGTATAAAACGCATTAAATGTCATTTAAAGGCGCCTTAGGTGAAACTCTCTTATCATACGAGGAGCTCATGACATTATTAACAGAAGTGGAAGCCTGCGTCAACTCTCCTCCATTGTGCGAGGTTTCAACGAGTGCACTTGACGTCGAAGCTCTAACGCCGGGGCACTTTATTATCGGTGAACCGCTTAAGGTTATCCCGGAACCTGAGGGTTAAGAGTTCCGGGGAAATCTCCAGCAACGGTGGCAGCTTATATCATCTACAAGACAGCACTCCTGGCATCGTTGGAGAGACGAGCATTTTCTGAGTTTACAACGCCGCAAGTGGTTTCGCCCGTCACGTAACTTCGAAGAAAGGGATGTTGTGGTTGTATTCAACGAAGCTACCCCTCCCACAAAGAGGGCACTAGCGAGGGTAGTACGATGTTATCCGGGAGCTGACGGTCGCATACCGGTCGTCACAGTGAAAACGCCGAATGGCGAATACAAACGGCCAATAGCAAAAATACGTCTTCTACCTATGAAAGGAGATTTATTTTGCGAGAACGAAGACTCGTAAATACACATTTTTCCACCATGTTAAGATTGCTTACTTTTAATAATTTTTGCAAACAGTCGAATCTGTAACCTAATAATCTACTTATGTAAATTTTTTTTTCATATTCGTTAACGTAATGGTTTAACTCTGTTAATTTTCTTTGCTATTTTGTAAACATAAGAAATTAATTCTCAAGTTTTCTTTCTAATATTCTTCAAGTTTTCAAAAAAAAAAAAATTTGATGTAATTTAAAGTTGAGCGTATCATAGGTAATTAGATAGTTCAAGGGCGGCGATATGTTGAGTTCGAATTTGCAAACATAAAACTTATTGTTTACTAGGGTTAATGCACAATCATGTCAAGCTTGTATGTTATGACATTTGTATTATCACCATTCCTTTTTGACATTACATTATTTTCATATACAATTGCTACAGTCCATTTTGTTGTACCGCTCGCTCTTAAATAACTAATTCATATAGTTTTCCGATATTATTGAGAATAATAAATATGTCTTATTATTAAGAATAAAAGTATTCTACCGCGTATTTATTTAACCGGAAAACACCGCGATTCTATAGCAAAGGAATTTCTTGCCGCTTGGCTTTAGCCGCAAAGCCGCAAAGGTAAAACACCACCACCGCAAAAGCAACGATTCGCAGAGGAAATAATCCGCAACACACATTTTAATAAGGAAGAAAAATTACTAACCCATAAAAACATTGTAGAAAAATTTTAACACGCATACCTACACTTGATAAAATAATATTAAAATTTGATAATTTCAAAAAAGAATTAGATGAACCATTTACTATATATGCAGATTTCGAATGTATTCTAAAACCAATAGATATTCAAAATTCTAGTAGGACTCAATGTGTACAAGAACATATTCCTTATGCCTATTAATATTTTATTAAGTGCTCATATAACAACCAACTGAATCGTTTTAAAATATATAGCGGTGTTGAAGCTCCAAAACATTTTTTTAAAAGTATTTTCCATGATTTTTTACATATTTACCACCTATATTTGAGTAAAACAGTTAGAATGCATCTGTTAACTGCCAACCAACTTAGGCGTCAAAGCAAGGATATAGTTTGTCATATTTGTGGAATGGAACTTTTATTAAATAATAGGGTAGCAGACCATTGTCATTTAACTGGTGAATGTAGAGGTCCAGCACATAATAAATGTAATTTAGTATATCAGATATCAAACTTTATTCCAATATTTTTTCATAATTTGTCTAAATATGATTGTCATTTATTTATTAAAGAGTTGTCATCTGTAGAGGGGGATATAAATACACTGGCTCACAAATTCCAATTTTTTTTCTGCACCAGAGACGCCATTATGAAATTCCTATGTAAAATCACACCATGATTCCGAAAATCAAGTTTTTTTTAATTCTGTGGTAACGTTTTTGACATTTACGAATTACCGTTTTTTTTCAAATAAAAAAAAAAAAAAAAAAAAAAATTGGGTCCACTTAATATATATATCTCAAGAACGAATTGAGCAATTCCAAAACGGTTTGAAGCATTTAAAAGGTAATCAAATTTGTATAAACTGTGCATACAATACTTTTTCTAGGCCCTGCAGATTCAAAGATAACGAACAATCGTTACGGATTTTTTCAATTTTCTTTTGTAAAAATATAAAAAAAATTGCCCTTTGCGAGAAAGGATCTCGAAAATTTTTATTTTTTTGCAGATTTTTTTTTCTCTCTAAGCTCTGTTTTATTACAAAAAAAAATAAGCTTTCATTCAAAAAAATCGATGGACTAATACAAAAGTTATATAGCATTCAAGTAAATACATCCATTTAATACTTAAGTACCCTACTGGTACATATATGTTAGTATTCGTATATCAGTTAATTAGTTAATTAATTTTCGATGGGTTATTAGATACAAAAAACTGTTAGTGTCATTTTTTCAAACCCAGGTACATTTCAAGCAAGAGCATATTTTTAAAGAAGGTAGTGTTTTATTTGTAGAAATAGGGAACCCCTTAGTCTAGGTAGGCTTGAATTTTTACTTGATCTAAGTGTAAATAATAGTACATGCGCCTTGTTCCTTCATAATATCTGCAAGGCTCGCCGGATACTGTTCAGTTTATAATTGCAGTTTATAACCCGTCATTTACTTAAAAATATAATATGAATAAAAGGCGCGAGGTGTTCTGTTTCATCTGCGGTGAAGTTATCGTTAAAAGCAGACCTATTAAATTTGAATTAGCATTAGTAATCAATTAATTAGATGCCTATTTTAATGGCCAATGATTATTTCAATTGTTTTCCGAAAAAAGCAAAGACTAATTGATTACAATTAGAAAAAAAATCAAATAAAAATCATGATTTTTTCCGATTATTGAAAAGAAAATCAAAAATAATCAAAATTTTGCATGCACGGGATAATTTCTACATACAAGTACATTTTGGGATGCAATAGTAAATCGTGAGCGCTTACCGAGACGGATATATACATATGTACATGCAACATATAGGGCGAATGCGTATATGAGCGTTGATCTAAACATATTCTCCGGTAAGTATACACACATGTACATAATTTACTACACTCATTATAAAAAATAATGTGGGATCGAAAACGGCGGTTTTTCTAATTGCCCATAAAATATGTAAAAAAAATGTTGGATTCATACGTTGGCGTCCAACAGCTTTCATTTAGCAACGGTCCTTTATGGTTTCATCCTTATGTCTAGCCAATTTTGTTAAATCCAAAATAAATATATCCACTATTTTATGGCTATAAATAAAATAAAAAAATAAATGTAAGGCGCGATAACCTCCGAAGAGATCTAAGGCCGATCTTCTCTTCCAATTTGCGTCGTGCTCCTCTTGATTTTTCCCTACAAATTGGCCGGACGGGACCTACATGTTTTATGCCGACTCCGAACGGCATCTGCAAGGCAGATGAGTTTTCACTGAGAGCTTTTCATGGCAGAAATACAATCGGAGCACTTGCCAGACACTGCCGAGGGGCGACCCCGCTTAGAAAAATTTTCTTCTAATTGAAAAATCTTATTTCTAAAATTTTGATGTTGTTTTGCCCGGGAGTTGAACCCAGGGCATACGGTGTGATAGGCGGAGCACGCTACCATCACACCACGGTGGCCGCCATTTTATGGCTATGCACTGATTATTTTGTACATACAAGTACATTGGTGGATGTAAATGTATATCGTGAGCGCTTATCTAGGCATATGGGTACATATATACCCACCTACAAATTATCGTGTCTATAGATGTATCCGACGAATACCTTGCGGGGGAGTGCGTATTGTTTTACGACAAAACAATATGTATGAGTAATACTTCTTAGGTTTATAGCATCATTTCCAACTGGAACGATCTTCTAAGTTCTCATTCATCATCATGATCAGTTGTCTAGCAAAAGGTTGTTATATCCCAGATAAATTTATTAACATATGTCCATGTACATTAGATTAAAACTTCTTTTTATTTCCTTATGATTACGTCTAGGATATTTCCTATAACATTTTGAGTTTTGCATAGTGAGCCATATTTTTATTACTAAACATATGTACATGCAACATATAGGGCGAATGCGTATATGAGCGTTGATCTAAACATATTCTCCGGTAAGTATACACACATGTACATAATTTACTACACTCATTATAAAAAATAATGTGGGATCGAAAACGGCGGTTTTTCTAATTGCCCATAAAATATGTAAAAAAAATGTTGGATTCATACGTTGGCGTCCAAAAGCTTTCATTTAGCAACGGCCCTTTATGGTTTCATCCTTATGTCTAGCCAATTTTGTTAAATCCAAAATAAATATATCCACTATTTTATGGCTATGCACTGATTATTTTGTACATACAAGTACATTGGTGGATGTAAATGTATATCGTGAGCGCTTATCTAGGCATATGGGTACATATATACCCACCTACAAATTATCGTGTCTATAGATGTATCCGACGAATACCTTGCGGGGGAGTGCGTATTGTTTTACGACAAAACAATATGTATGAGTAATACTGCTTAGGTTTATAGCATCATTTCCAACTGGAACGATCTTCTAAGTTCTCATTCATCATCATGATCAGTTGTCTAGCAAAAGGTTGTTATATCCCAGATAAATTTATTAACATATGTCCATGTACATTAGATTAAAACTTCTTTTTATTTCCTTATGATTACGTCTAGGATATTTCCTATAACATTTTGAGTTTTGCATAGTGAGCCATATTTTTATTACTAACAATTTTTTAAATATTACTAACAATGTAAATTTCAAACACATTTGTTTGCCTATCATACTAGATATTTGAGAAGGTGTTACTCACCGATTTCCTGGTAGGGTTGGCTGGGGAACGGCTTCCCTTTTGTGATGCGGATGCACTGGCTGAGCACGGCAGTAATAGTGCCTTGGCGGCGGTGATGTTCTGGTATTTGCGGCAAACTCGTGTCTCCTTTAGTTGATGGGGTCATACACTGGTTCACCGTCGGTCTTTAGGCAAGACCAATAGATCCAAGCCACGGAAATTATGCCCGAGAATGTTGGGGAAGATGGCTGTAGGGCGCACCGTTTGGCTTTTCGCGTACGGTGCAGAGATGAATATTAAGAACAAAACTTGTAGTTATTGGGCCAACGAATTGTTGGATTATTATTAATGTAATTTTATATCACCGTCTACAATACTTGGTGCTTCATAAAAATAAACTTCAGTTTAACTTAGCTTTACTTGTTATCACACGCGTTTACTTGCGATGTTTATAATAATACTAAGAAACTCAGGAAAAGCCAGAATGGTTTATGTTTGTATAATAAAACCGAAAACTTGCCACAACTATAGCGAACTTGTGCAGAATATCACAAAATTTAGCAAACGTTAATTTTTTCAGAGAAGGCACAAGCGGTTGATTTGCACAAAAGCAAAATATAAAAGCGAAAGCCAATCAAACCGTATAAAACTTTTGTTCGCAGGATAGCACAAATTCTAACCTTTTAATAAGATTTTTGATTTCCCAAACTAACTTTGGCAAACTGGATATATTTTATTTTTATATATAAAATTTTCGCGAAAAGAAAATGTAGTTAAAAAAACTGTTCTGCATTGGGAAAAAATGACAATAACAACAATTTTTCTTCAATAACCAAAAAGTGATGGTTTTTTGACAGATTGGCGATCATGCCATATCGCCATCCTGCATTTGCGGCGAATTAAATTTGGTGGATTTTCGCGGTGGAGGCTGCCACACGTCCATTAGGATTCCCACTAGGGAATTCAAGGGTAGATACCATGCATTGATTCTAGGGATATTTCAATATAAATTACAATTCAATAGATCGAATACAATACAAACTATGGGTTGTAAATAAATTTAGAGATATACGTATGTACAAGGAGGAGAGGGGACGGGTGGCAGCCTACGCCGCGTAAACATCCTGGCCCGCCTAGGCGTACTAAGCGCCTAAAGTGTGTTGCAGCTCGGTCAGAGCTCGAACTGCTTCCTTGATTAGGAGTTTGCCCACTTTGGTTTTGTACGTGGCGGTGCGTAAACCGGTAGCGGTGCACCGGATGGTGCGGTCTGACACGGTCGGTGGGCGCTGGTTACGCCGGGAACGTGGTGTGGGCGATGCTGCTGCCGGTTGTTGTTGATGAGTGCTGCGTTTTGGTGGTTGGCGGCGGCGCGATTGACGATGATGGCGCACCGGCTGTGATGCTGCATGCTGGGGTTGGCGACTCACGGTGTCGCGGTGCAAGAGTGTGTGGTGAGGGAGCCCACATACGTGACAGCGCTCGCGGGAGGTACACACCCGTGTGTGGTGTGACAAGGCCAAGCAATTAGTGCAATATTTATGCGCCCTGGCAATCACGGCACGTTGTTGTGGTGGCATGGCCGTAAACAATGGGCACGTCGATAACGCATGATGTCGCATACACAGACGGCAGCGTCGATAATCGGACACGGCGTCGTCAATTCGTGATGGAGTCGCTGGCACTGTCACTTGGGACGCCAAGGAGCGACGCGGTGTAGGAACCGGGGCACGTTGACGATTCATCTGTTGAGAAAAGGAGTATATGAATCTGTGTTGTATATTGAGGAGAACATCAAAGTAGGGACTGCCTGTGAGAGTTACGGTATGATTCAGTTTGTTCTGAGATGGTATCGCTAGTTAAGCTTAGTGAACTGTAGTTGGTTGGGGAGATGGTAAGGAACCGTGGGGTTCTGAGTCGAATTCCGCTGGTGGCAGGAAACACAATTTTGTGATAGGCCTGGTGAGCACACCATTTTGCGTGCGTACGTCGACTATTCGGATATGGCCGTCTCTTCCTATATGGGTGTCTTCCACGCGTCCTAGGCGCCATTCGGTAGGGGGTAGGTTGTCTTCCTTAATGACGACTAGATCGCCGATTTTAGGGGGAGGTTGAGCGGTTTGCCATCGATAACGCTTATGTAACTCCATGAGATAGTCATTCTTCCAGCGTTTGCTGAATTGGTGATGTAAAACTTTCAACCGGTCCCAACGGTTGATCATAGAGAGGTGTTCATAGTTCGGCTCGGGGATGGCGAGGAGGGGTGCGCCTCGGAGAAAGTGGCCAGGTGTGAGGGCGGTGAGATCCGCTGGGTCCTGGGAAAGCGGGGAGATAGGGCGAGAATTGAGAACGGCCTCGATGCGAATTAATAGAGTCGAGAATTCTTCAAAGGTGAAGCTGTGCGTTCCGGCGACCCTTTTAAGATGGGTTTTAAAGCTTTTGACGGCAGATTCCCATAATCCGCCCATGTGGGGTGCGCCGGGGGGTATAAATTTCCAATCGATGCCTTGTGGCGCATACTTTTGGACAATATCTGTCGAGACTTCGTTGAGGAAGTTGACGAACTCTACTTCGGTAGCTCGCTTAGCACCAATGAAGGTTGTGCCGTTGTCGCTCATCATTTGCTTCGGATACCCTCGACGCCCTACAAACCGGGCGAAGGCAGCGAGAAAAGCCTTACTAGTGAGATCCGAACACAATTCCAGGTGGATCGCCTTGGTAGTGAAGCAAACGAAAACGGCCACATAACCTTTTACGAGGGTTGGAGATCGGAGCATCGACGCTTTGATTTGAAACGGGCCGGCGAAGTCTACGCCAGTAGTAGTGAAGGGGGGCGCGAAAGTGCATCGTTGGGGGGGGGGGGGGGGGGGGGGTAAAGCTGCCATTATTTGGGATTGCGTTTGTCGCTTATGAATGGTGCAGACTTTACATTGGAAAATACATTTTTTCAGCTGAGGTTTGAGTCGGGGGGTATAGAATTCCTGCCTCATAGCTTGTTGCAGGAGGCGGAGGTCCGCATGGAGGAAGCTCTCGTGTAGAAACCTTATATAGAGGGAAGTAAATCTCGCTTTTTCGGGGAGAATGATGGGATGACACTCATTGTATGTCATGTCGGCGTTTACTAATCTTCCGTTGGCCCGGAGAATCCCGTTTGTGTCCAGGAAGGGGTCAAGTGCCAGTAGGGGGCTTCGCTTTCCGATTGGTTTTGAATTTTCGAGGGAGGCTCTTTCGGAAGCGAAGAATTTCGACTGAGTCAAGCTCAGCAGACGGATTTTCGCGCGCATGACGTCGGCGTAAGAGAGGGCGGGATCGTTAGGGGTACGACTGCCTCCTACGGCATTTCTCAGCCGAGTTACAAATTTCCACATGTACGCTGTTACGCGTAGGGCGCGGGGATAGGAGGAGAACCGTTCCAAGAAGTCTTCTGACTCTTCCGCTGCATGCAGTGATTCGACTCGGCGAAGTTCGGGGGGTACAATATTTCTGGCCGTTGGTGTTGGCCAGTCCTCGGGGGGTCGGGAAAGCCACTCTGGGCCATTCCACCATAGCGATGAGTTAGCTAGCTCGAGTGGGGTGCATCCTCTGGTTCCAAGATCCGCGGGGTTGTCTTTGCTTCGCACATGTCGCCAAGGGACATTTCCAACGAGGTCTATGATCTGCGCTGTTCGGTTAGAGACGTAAGTTTTCCACGAGTGGGGTGGCTTTTCCAGCCAGGCAAGCACGATTTCCGAGTCGGACCACATGATTAATTTTTTTTGACTTAGGCCGAGATGGGGTTGGACTACTGCGACTAATTTTGCTAATAAGAGCGCTCCGCATAGCTCCAGGCGTGGCAGACTAATAGTTTTGAGAGGAGCCACTTTACCTTTGGACACTATAAGGTGAGAGTGGACCTGAGTACCGACGGTACTTCTTAGGTACAGGGTTGCGCAATAAGCCTTTTCTGAGGCGTCGCAGAATCCGTGAAGCTCAACGTATTGATCGGGCGTAAAATTCATCCATCGGGGTCTCTGGATGGCTGAGATAGAGGGAAGGTTTTGAGAGAACTGCGCCCATTTGGCTAGACGGATGGGTTTAACCTTCTCGTCCCATTCGGTCCCATCTAACCACAATTCTTGCATGAGCATCTTCGCTTGGATCATTATGGGCGTCAGCCACCCTGCGGGATCGAAAAGTTTCGTAATTGAGGAGAGAATTTGCCGCTTCGTGGCTGCAGTGGATGCCGGATTTGAGTCGACGGTATACGAGAATGTATCCGTTAGGGCGTTCCACTGGATGCCCAGGGTATTGGCGGTGCTAGTCTTTTCGAACTCGAGAAAGTTTGTTTCCAGCAGATCAGTTTTCGATATTTTTTGGAGGTTCTTCGGATGGTGTGCTAACACATCAGAGCCCAGTGCTCGCCTCCATATCACACTTTGAAGGGGTTCTTCAAATAGAAGATGAGGTGGCTCATTAGAGCGAAACCTCAGAGTGCCCAACTCTCGCCCCAAATTAAATAAATAGAGGTTTTTCTTGTAGAAAATGGGGTGCCAATACCTCAGAGCCGTCCCGTGCTCGCCTCCATATCACATTTTAAAGGGTTCTTCAAATAGAGGATGAGGTGGCTCAGTAGAGCGAAGCCTCAGAGCCCCCCAGTGCTCGCCCCCAAATTAAATAAATAAAGGTGTACTGATGCTATGCATCCTCCCATGACTTAAATACACCAATAACACTAAAACTACCCAACTCAATAAATGGAATACATTAAATCAAAAACCCCATAAACTCAATACAGTCCATTAATAATAATAATTTATAAATTTAAAAAAAGGAATGCTTGGTGGGAGTTGAACCCGCAACCCCGGGCGTTTGGTCGGGTACGTCAGCCACTGTGCCACGACTCATACGCTTACAAGCACATAAAATTACTCATTTATAACTCTTATTAAACTGCTCGCCCTCAATTGCCCAAAGCTTAGACATGGCTGGTCGCCATTGATCCACCCTTTCCACTATCTCGTAGCGAGTAGTCAAAAACTGATCCATTTGGGACCAGTTCGGTAGGTCTCTTCTGAAGCTTAAAGATTGCTCCCAAAGCGCAACTGTATTTTCCGGCAGTTTTGAGGTTACCAGATATATTAATATGGGGTCCCCACTGTCTGTCGAGACTTGTTGGGTTGCTAATATCTGGAGACAGTTATTAACGGAAGATTGTAGTCGCTGGATGTCTTCGCTGTTTTCAGTCGGAATGGGCTTGAGGTTCATGAGGGCTTTTATTTGGTTGTCGACCAAGACTCTTTTATTTTCATAACGGGATTTAAGAGCTTCCCAAGCCAGAGCAAAGTTGTCATCACTCAGTGGAAATTGCTTTACTATCTGGCCGGCTTTCCCTTGGGTTTTGTACCTGAGGTGGTACAGTTTTTGGGCGCTCGAGAGTTTGGGGTGGTTGATATAGACCGCCGTGAACATGTCACGGAAGGACGGCCATTGATCATAACTCCCGTAAAAGACTTCGGTGTCACAGGCGGGTACTTTGAGGTGCATCCCGGAATTTTCTTGGGGAGTGGTAGTTGTAGCGGGGACGGGATTGCTTAGTAACCTTAGCTGGAGCTGATCGCCTATTCTTGTCTTTGTGTCTTCATATGCTATAAGGCAGTCGCGGTATTTATTGAAGGCTGAGGCCTTAAAGTCGATGGGAAGATCGTTGTCATCAGATTCCACGACAGCGTCATATGCGCTCTGTAGCCTTTCCCAGAACACATCAATATTTTTGTCTTTTATCTTTAGGGATGCCTCGGTGTTATCTTGGATCTCGGTTGTGCCGAACCGAGCGCAGTAATCCGAAAAGAGATCCGTTTCGGATATAAATTTATTTTCGACCACGGTAGCCATTCTGAAGAGGGACTTGCTTAGTTTTACTTTAGCTATTTTGGGAATTTTTTGGGACTGCCTGGTGTTTATTTATGAGGGAATACCAAAGGCAGAAGCTTTCCTATCGGTCAAGAGTGGGTAGGTTAGGACCAGTTAGATTAATTGGGAGTAGTCTGAGACCAGTTGGGATGACCTGCAGAATTTGCTGCTGGGTATTTCAGACTATGTGAAAGTGGCCGAATTTTTTGCTGGGTATCGTCAACAATGTAAATGTGGAGATATGTATTTAATTTATACCGCAAGGGACTCAAGTATTAAAGGGCAATGAGCTAACTTTGTGCAAGTGTGTGTGGGATTTGCCTCGAAATTTTTTAATGCACCGCTTTTACGTACAGGTGTATATGGGGGTGATACTGTATATATATATATATATAAATGTATTTTTGGCGGGAAATTATAATTCTGGCGGGAGAAATTTGGATTTGGCGGGAGCCACCAAAATTTATTCGGGGGATATACGTAATGTATGTACGTGTTTTTTATATTGTTGAGAGGCTGGTTTCGTCAATGGCGACGAAGGACCATTAGATATTTGAGAAGGTGTTACTCTCCGATTTCCTGGTAGGGTTGGCTGGGGAACGGCTTCCCTTTTGTGATGCGGATGCACTGGCTGAGCACGGCAGTAATAGTGCCTTGGCGGCGGTGATGTTCTGGAATTTGCGGCAAACTCGTGTCTCCTTTAGTTGATGGGGTCATACACTGGTTCACCGTCGGTCTTTAGGCAAGACCAATAGATCCAAGCCACGGAAATTATGCCCGAGAATGTTGGGGAAGATGGCTGTAGGGCGCACCCTTTGGCTTTTTGCGTACGGTGCAGAGATGAATATTAAGAACAAAACTTGTAGTTATTGGGCCAACGAATTGTTGGATTATTATTAATGTAATTTTATATCACCGTCTACAATACTTGGTGCTTCATAAAAATAAACTTCAGTTTAACTTAGCTTTACTTGTAATCACACGCGTTTACTTGCGATGTTTATAATAATACTAAGAAACTCAGGAAAAGCCAGAATGGTTTATGATTGTATAATAAAACCGAAAACTTGCCACAACTATAGCGAACTTGTGCAGAATATCACAAAATTTAGCAAACGTTAATTTTTTCAGAGAAGGCACAAGTGGTTGATTTGCACAAAAGCAAAATATAAAAGCGAAAGCCAATCAAACCGTATAAAACTTTTGTTCGCACGATAGCACAAATTCTAACCTTTTAACAAGATTTTTGATTTCCCAAACTAACTTTGGCAAACTGGATATATTTTATTTTTATATATAAAATTTTCGCGAAAAGAAAATGTAGTTAAAAAAACTGTTCTGCATTGGGAAAAAATGACAATAACAACAATTTTTCTTCAATTACCAAAAAGTGGTGGTTTTTTGACAGATTGGCGATCATGCCATATCGCCATCCTGCATTTGCGGCGAATTAAATTTGGTGGATTTTCGCGGTGGAGGCTGCCACACGTCCATTAGGATTCCCACTAGGGAATTCAAGGGTAGATACCATGCATTGATTCTAGGGATATTTCAATATAAATTACAATTCAATAGATCGAATACAATACAAACTATGGGTTGTAAATAAATTTAGAGATATACGTATGTACAAGGAGGAGAGGGGACGGGTGGCAGCCTACGCCGCGTAAACACATACATTATTTTTTCGACATGGTCGGATATTTTCCAAGAATATCTATATATATATATATATATATATATATATATATATATAATATATATTTAAACCCCCCTTGCCTCAGGATCATTTGATTTTTTAGGTCGTTACAGTTCAAATATTTGATGTTTTTATGTCTATGTTAAGAAATTTATTTATAATTCTGCTACGTATTTACTTTGTTGGTGATATTATATTTTTAATATGCAAGAATATGTATGCACGAAGTGAACACTTATATATTTTAATCATATTCTGTTTCATAATAATTCTGCAATTTATTAAATATACAAATGTACATGTTAACTTTTACTATAATTTCATAAAAAAGTTTCCTTGTAAATTTGCCTAAAGACCATCTACATACATATCAGAGAACAGCAAAAATCGAACACAACAACGTTCCATTACATTCGGCAACATGATCGTGTTCAATGATCCAACTTGCTTAAACGAATATAATCGGCATTGATTTAAAATCAACAAACTTATTGCATGCGTGAATATAATCAATTCAGGCGTTTGCTCGTTTGCCTCAACGGCGATTACATTCATCGGAATGAAAGGCAAATAAATATGAAAACTCCATGCGTCTGAATATTTGCATGATTCTTCTGCCCTTACGTCACGGCGACAAGCTACATACATATAAAAGAATATGTACCAGACAGTTGAAGCAGTATGCTCTTCTAATGAAATCCCTATTATTTTGCATAGAAAACAAACGCGGAGGATCACTACCGTATAAAAATTTGTATCCCATTTCTAGACTCAGCAATTCAGAATTTGGAATTACGATTCAACATTTTAAAATGTAAAAAACACATTAGTGGTTTTTCCGTGTATGACTTTTTTAAATTAAATTTTTTTCTATTCGATCAGTTTCTTTCTTTTGAATTTTATATACGTATACTTTAGATCATGATGCATAGGCTCAAAAAGCATGAATTCTACTTATTCCTGAAAGAGGTACTTGGGTTTTTTTTTATCAATTTATCTATGATTAATATTACAGGAATGAGATTCTGTGGCTTTTTTAATGTTCACATGTTGTTGAAAATCTTGTGTCCAGTAACAACGGCAACGAACGAGAGATCTTTCTTAGGCTGATTAAAAACTATTTGAGAAACACGATGAGTGCAAATCGATTGAGTGGCTGTGCATCACTAAGCATCCACCGTGATAAAATTGTTACCGTTGATGAAGTTTTAGAAGAAATGGCAAAGAAAAGCCGACGCGTGCGCTTGAGTTTTTAATGTTACCTTTTTCATATCATATTCTAAATACACGTACTTTAATGTTAAAGCTAAAGACAACTTTTCTTTATTTATTTAACTAAAACAAAAAAAAAACAAACAATTCACATCAATGATTGGGATCGCAAATAAGGAAAATGATTACCAATAACCATTACAAAGAACTATTTTCACCAGTGGAGGCAGCAGCAAACACAAAAGTCCTAACTACGAAATGATAGTGAACGACTTAATCAAAAACTGTGCGGAAATGGGTAAATAAAAAAACATATTTAAGACCGTTTTCTCAGTTAACTTTAAAACCTATCTGTCCGGTAAACAAAAAATTTGTATGAAAATCTTTAAATTTACATGAGAATATATAGCCCTAAATCTTAATTCATCGTCCAGTTCCGAACAAACAAGAACGAGAAAAATGTAAACAAAATTTGTTCTGAATTGAAAGATAAATCCAGCCTAAGAAAATTATATACTAATGTGTCACTTATGTATTTATATAATATACTTTTTATTTCCTTTCAGGAGTAAATATGTCTTTAAAAATTCATTTTCTACACTCCCATTTAAATTTTTTCCCGCAAAATCTTGGCGATGAAAGTGACGAGCATGGCGATAGGTTTCACCAGCAAATGAAAATGATTGAAAGTCGGTATCAAGGATTCTGGGATGTCGTTATGATGGGTGACTACTGTTGGTTTCTCATAAGATAAACCGATCCTAATCGAAATAAGCGTCATAACAAGACATATAACGTTTTAAATTATAAAATAACATCTCAGAATTAAGACAGTATGTACATATGCTAATATTTGTAGTGTACATAAGTTTTACTATATGGATATATTTATTTGAATGCTTATAACTTTTGTATTAGTCCATCGATTTTGTTGAATGGAAGTTTATTTTTTTTGTAATAAAACAGAGCTTAGAGAGAAAAAAAATTTGCAAAAAAATAAAAAGTTTTCGAGATCCTTCCTCGCAAAATACAAATTTTTTACAAAAAAAATTGAAAAAATCCGTAACAATTGTTCGTTATATTTGAATCTGCAGGGCCTAGCAAAAAGTGTTGTATGCACAGTTTATAGCAAATTTGATTACATTTAAAAATCTTAATACTGTTTTGGAATTGCTCAATTCGTTCTTGAGATACATATGATTAAGTGGACCCAATTTTTTTTTTTTTGAAAAAAAAAAAACGTTTAATCTTAAATATCTAAGAAACGTTACCATAGAATTAAATATAACCTAGATTTTCGGAATCAGGGGGTGATTTTACATAGGAATTTCATAATGGCGTCTCTGGTGCATTTAAACAGTGATAATATTCCCTTAAACCAAGAGTTGTATATTTCAATATCAAAGAGAATGTATGTTAATTATAAAGATACAATTCAACTTAGGTTTTTAGATTCAATTCGATTCATGCCTCTAGTTTAGACAATTTAGCTAAGAATTTAAATAATAATGATTTAGAAATAACAAAAGCTTATTTCCCTAACGATCATCACTTTGGTTTAATGAAACGTAAAGTTATTTTCCCGTATGACTACTTAGATTCAGAAGAACGTCTCAACGAAACACAATTACCTGATCGTTCCTATTTCTTTAATAAATTATCAAATGAATCATGTTGTATCGATGGTTATCAGCATGCACAAAATGTTTGGACAACATTTAATTGCTCGAATTTATTAGATTATTTATTATTATATCTAAAAGTAGATGTGCTACTCCTCAGTGACATTTGTAATAAATTTCTTATGAAAATTTTAGAAAATTATTTAGAGGAATTTATCGACTACACCCATGTCAATATTATACATCTCCAGGATTATCTTGGGACGCAATGCTCAAAATAACTGGACTAGAATTAGAATTGTTTACTGATGGAAACATGCATAATTTTATTTTGTCGGGAATTAGGGGTGGGATTGTTCAATGTTGCAAAGGGCGTTCAGTTGCTAACAATAAATATTAAATGATTACGATGAGACTAAGTCTTCAAATTATATAATTTATTTAGATGTTAATAATTTATATTGTTATGCTATGTCACAATATTTCCCTCATAATAATTTTGAATGGATTGAAAACGTAGAGGAGTTTGACGTTTTTAGCATACCAGAAGATTCTTTAGTCGGATACATATTAGAAGTAGATTTAGATTATCCCGTAACCACTCATAATATTCATAATGATTTACCATTTTGTTTTGAAAATAAAAAAGTTGGCTCAATGAAAAACTCAAAGTTGATTGGTGATTTGAGGAACAAAATAAAATATATTATTCATTATAGAAATTTACAACAATGTATTAAACA
Organism: Eurosta solidaginis; assembly: GCF_040869045.1. Classification (NCBI taxonomy): domain Eukaryota; kingdom Metazoa; phylum Arthropoda; class Insecta; order Diptera; family Tephritidae; genus Eurosta; species Eurosta solidaginis. The sequence continues at coordinate 195,902,016 of NC_090324.1, forward strand.
TGGACTTGTATTAAAGAAAATTCAAAGAATTCTACAATTTAATCAATCAGATTGGTCAAAAAAATATATTGATTTAAGTAATTATCATAGAACATTAGCAGCAAAAGTGTTTGAAGAAAATTTTCTTTAAATTATTGAAAAATGCTGTGTATGGGAAAAATGTGGAAAATGTAGATAAAAGAGTAGATGTTAAATTAGTACAAGATTGGGAAAATACTAATATTGGGGGGAAGAGGTAGGAAAAAATTAGGTGCTAGGGCCTTAATAGCAAAACCAAATTTCCATAGTCTAAGCAAATTTTATAATAATTTAATAGCGATTCAATTGAAACAAATGTCAACTCTGTACAATAAACCGATACATATTGGTTTTACGTTTTAGAACTTTCTAAATTTAATATGTATGTTTCCATTATGATTGTAGGGTTAATTGTATTTAATAATTATATTGTTGTACTGGCGGCCACCGTGGTGTGATGGTAGCGTGCTCCGCCTATCACAACGTATGCCCTGGGTTCAACTCCCGGGCAAAGCAACATCAAAATTTTAGAAATAAGATTTTTCAATTAGAAGAAAATTTTTCTAAGCGGGGTCGCCCCTCGGCAGTGTCTGGCAAGCGCTCAGATTGTATTTCTGCCATGAAAAGCTCTCAGTGAAAACTCATCTGCCTTGCAGATGCCGTTCGGAGTCGGCATAAAACATGTAGGTCCCGTCCGGCCAATTTGTAGGGAAAAATCAAGAGGAGCACGACGCAAATTGGAAGAGAAGCTCAGCCTCAGATCTCTTCGGAGGTTATCTCGCCTTACATTTATTTATTTTATTGTTATTTATACTTTGTATTGTAATATTTTAAATATTTGTTTGAAGCAAAGGTCGCCCAAATTTTTAAATTTTCAATTTTGATAAATGAATTTTAAAAAATTTTCATTCTGCTGTAAAATAAAAACATACTTTTAGGCGTGTTGCTTTAAATATATAAATTTATTTCAACCACTACCCCGGCGATCCAGCCTTAGTGAATCCGAACTCTCCTATCGACGTCTCTCGTTCGTTACCTACGCGAAAATACCGGCTATCTGGTGAAATTTTACATGTTTATGCAAAAAAACATAACAAGAATCAATAGAAATATACAAATTTCAACCAGTGAGAGTGTTAGCCAATTGGAAATTTCTCCAAAAAGTTTCTAAAACGTGTTATAAAAGTGCAACTAATTCGGTTATTTATCGTTGTCGTTGTCGCAGTGATCATAAACGCCATTACGATCAAGATCACCCAAATACCACAAAGTCAACAGTAACATCAGTGCTAAGAATTTAAGCAGTTACAAATTTAGCAGATTCACCAAAAAATAAATATAAAGATTCAAGTGCGCTACTTAAGAAGAACTGTTATCATAGCAGTGCGCCTGCCAGTATAGATATTAGTATCTTCGACTAATACAAACAAAATAGTTGCATCTGTCGAAACAGAAGAAGTTTCTATATCGTCTGATATTAATTATAGTGATTGTGTTGCACACCGAACACGTTCAAAAACATATAACTCAGAAGTCGCCCAAAATTTTGATCGAGGTGCATCTTATCATAACAATAGACATTAATTCCAGTTTACATCAGTCAAAAAGCATACGCGGCGAATTGGAAATAGCTTAAACAAAAGCAAAACTAATAGCAATAATTTCAATCATTTATAGAATTGACACCACCAGCAACAACACAGTGTATCAGTATCAGTACGAGCAGTAGTAGTGGTAGCAGCAGCTCAGGCAAACGAATTACGTCTAACAAGCGAATACAAGTCCATCATCAGTATCATAAAATAAAAAAAGCAATATCGAAAATCAAATACAGCAACAATATTATCACACAAGTAAGGAAGGCCAATTTCGGGCGTAACCGAATATTGCATACTCAGCTGAGAGCTTTGGAGACAAAATAAGGAAAAATCACCATGTAGGAAAATGAACCTAGGGTGACCCTGGAGTGTGTTTGTATGACAGGGGTATCAAATGGAAGGTATTAGGGAGTATTTTAAAAGGGAGTGGACCATATATTTGCTGGTGGACGCCTTTTCCAGATATCGCCATAAAGGTGGACCAGCGGTGACTCTAGAATGTATTTGTACGATATGGGTATCAAATGAAAGGTGTTAATGAGTATTTTAAAGGGCAGTGGTATAAAAGGTGGAAAATTAATAGAGTGTTTGTGAGGTGTAAGTGTGAATGAGTGAATGAATCTTTATTCAAATATTGTTAGCTTATTTATACTAAATTTTTCTAAGCATATTCTTACATACATATTTACCTTAAATATACATACTTACATACCTACATACAAATCGACACAAATATGTGCCTACATATTTGTGTTGAGTAGTGACATCTGTGGGAAATGCAATGTCAGCAAATTTGCCTAAATGCAAATTTGGTTTAGCCGTGCGGTGTATTAAATCGTGTGAATTGCGCTGTCAGCAACAACTAGCAAATGCCCCTTTTGTGTTGATTAAACTTTAGACTCTTTTTGTTACAGGGTAGCACATTAACTGGCTTACTCATTTGGCATTGAAATTGTTGGCTGTTTACACTACATCTCCCTTTTTTTAGAATGCGTATGCGTTTGGCGAATGCATGAGCATTCTATGTTTATTTAATTAAATATAAATTAATTCTATATTTTGTATTTTATGTTTATAGGTCGAAAATTTACTTATTCTATTTATTTGAGTCGATTTTTGTGTATTATTACTTTCTTATTGTTTATGATAACGCTATTTCCTATTCTGGACTGGATTAAAGTGTAATTATTTTTATTATCGATATTTTCTGCTTTATAGCGTATCAGAGTAAAATTATTATTTTTATCGATATTTTCTACCTTATAGGGCCCTTTATATCTACTATCTAACTTATGACCTGCTTCATTTTTTTCTAACACTAGATCTCCTTTAGTTATTTCCTTATAGTGAATATTTTTATCATAACTAATCTTTTGTTTTTCTTTAGCTTCTTTAACAAATTTAAAGGCTCTAACCTGTGCTCTTTGTAACCTACATTTAATTTCTTTATCGTAAGCCTCATAATTTTATAATGGGCTTACCGTATTTTCTTGTAAAAATTCGTAAGTCTGGGGTTTTTACCAAAGATCAATTCGAATGGACAATAACAATTGACTGTAGATGGGGTTGTATTGTAACAAATTGCAAAATATTTAAGATACTCATCCCAATCATATTTGTTAATGGATATGTATGAACACACATATTCGTTGAAAGTTCTATGGCTACGTTCAACAGTGCCTAAAGTTGCGTAGATGTTTTGTGCTTAATATTGAAAAGCTTACATAGTTCCTCAAACAAGCTATTTTTATATTCAGATCCCACATCCATTATTAATGTTTTCATACTTCCATAGATTAAGATGAAATTTTCGAATATGGCTCTGGCTACTGTTTTTGCATGTTTGCTCTGTATGGTATTGCAACTAAGTATTTAGTCAAGTCACATATCAGAGTGACAGCGTATTCATTTCCATTTAATGATCCCGGTAAAGGTCCAATTGTATCTATTTTACTATTTCGAACGCCTTCGGTGGTGTTTCAGTCAAAATCATTGGTTCTTTTAAATTTGTATTAATTTTATTTTTATTACAATTTACGCATTTCTTTATATATTTTCTTATATCATTTTTCATATTTTTCCAGTAATATTTTTGTCTTATTTTATTAATTGTACGGTTGATTCCTGGGTGGCCACCATTAACAGGATCATCGTGATATTTTTGAAGAATCTTTTTAATTTTATCATTTTCCGTCAGATGCACAACCTCCGGAGTTAATGCAATTGTTAAATTTTTGAGAACTTTGGTACCTGTTTCTTTAAATGTGTCTACTCGACTATAATTAAACAATGTGTCTCCTAAGGACAACTGTATTTTCTTAATTCGCAAATTGCAGGCTTTTTCCATAAGCCTGGTAAAGAATTGGTTTAAGTCACTCTTCGCCTCAACAATTTGATTCTCTATATTTATTTCACTACAAATTTTCTTTCCTTTTTATACTCAGTTGAGCAGAGCTCACAGAGAATATTAACTTTGATTGGATAACGGTTGGTTGTACAGGTATAAAGGAATCGAGATAGATATAGGCTTCCATATATCAAAATCATCAGTATCGAAAAAAAATTTGATTGAGCCATGTCCGTCCGTCCTTCTGTCCGTTAACACGATAACTTGAGTAAATTTTCAGGTATCTTGATGAAATTTGGTATGTAGATTCCTGGGCACTCATCCCAGATCGCTATTTAAAATCAACGATATCGGACTATAACCACGCCCACTTTTTCGATATCGAAAATTTCGAAAAACCGAAAAAATGCGATAATTCATTGCCAAAGGCGGTTAAAGCAATGAAACTTGGTAGATGGGTTAACGTTGTGACGCAGAATATAAAATTAGTAAGATTTTGGACAATGGGCGTGGCACCGCCCACTTTTACAAGAAGGTAATTTAAAAGTTTTGCAAGCTGTAATTTGGCAGTCGTTGAAGGTATCATGATGAAATTTGGCAGGAACGTTACTACTATTACTATATATGTGCTAAATAAAAACTAGCAAAATTGGATGAAGAACACGCCCACTTTTCACAAAAAATTTAATATCTTTACTGTATATAAGTAAATTAAGTCAAAATTCAACTCCACAAATGATATGATGCAACAAAATACAAAAATAAAAGAAAATTTCAAAATGGGCGTGGCTCCGCCCATTTTCATTTAGTTTGTCTAGAATACTTTTAATGCCATAAGTCGAACAAAAATTTACCAATCCTTCTCAAATTTGGTAGGGGCATAGATTCTATGATGGTCACTGTTTTCTGTGAAAATGGGCGAAATCGGTGGAAGCCACGCCAAGTTTTTATACACAGTCCACCGTCTGTCCTTCCGCTCGGCCGTTAACACAATAACTTGAGCAAAAACCGATATATCTTTACTAAACTTAGCCCACGAACTTATCTGAACTCACTTTATCTTGGTATACAAAATGGCCGAAATCCGACCATAACCACGCACACTTTATCGATATCGAAAATTACGAAAAATGAGAAAAATGCCATAATTCTATACCAAATACGAAAAAAGGGATGAAACATGGTAATTGGATTGGTTTATTGACGCAAAATATAACTTTGGAAAAAACTTTGTAAAATGGGTGGGACACCTACCATATTAAGTAGAAGAAAATGAAAAAGTTCTACAAGGCGAAATCAACAGTGTTTGGAATCTTGGCAGGAATACTGTTAGTGGTATTGCATATATAAATAAATTAGCAGTACCCGACAGATGATTTTCTGGATCACCTGGTCCACATTTTGGTCGATATCGCGAGAACGCCTTCACATATACATCTAAGGGCCACTCGCTTTTAAACCCCTAATTAACACCTTTAATTTGATATCCATATCATACAAACACATTCTAGAGTCACCCCTGGCCCACCCTAATGGGATATCTCGAAAAGGCGTCCACCTATAGACCTAATGCCCACTCCCTCTTAAAATGCTCAGTAACACCTTTCGTTCGATACCCATATCGTACAAACATTATAGAGTCACCCCTGGCCCACCCTAATGGCTATATCTCGAAAAGGCGTCCACCTATAGACCTAATGTCCACTCCCTCTTAAAATGCTCAGTAACACCTTTCGTTTGATACCCATATCGTACAAACATTCTAGAGTCACCCCTGGCCCACCCTAATGGCGATACCTCGAAAAGGCGTCCACCTATAGACCTAATGCCCACTCCCTCTTAAAATGCTCAGTAACACCTTTCGTTTGATACCCATATCGTACAAACATTCTAGAGTCACCCCTGGCCCACCCTAATGGCGATATCTCGAAGAGGCGTCCACCTATAGACCTAATGCCCACTCCCTCTTAAAATGCTCAGTAGCACCTTTCGTTTGATACCCATATCGTACAAACTTTCTAGAGTCACCCTTGGTCCACCTTTATGGCGATATCTCGAAAAGGCGTCCACCTATAGAACTAAGGATTACTCCCTTTTAAAATACTCATTACCACCTTTCATTTGATACCCATATCGTACAAACACATTCTAGAGTCACCCTGGCCCACCCTAATGGCGATATCTCGAAAAGGCGTCCACCTACAGACCTAATGCCCACTCCCTCTTAAAATACTCAGTAATACCTTTCGTTTGATACCCATATCGTACAAACATTCTAGAGTCACCCTTGGTCCACCTTTATGGCGATATCTCGAAAAGGCGTCCACCTATAGAACTAAGGATTACTCCCTTTTAAAATACTCATTACCACCTTTCATTTGATACCCATATCGTACAAACACATTCTAGAGTCACCCCTGGCCCTCCCTAATGGCGATATCTCGAAAAGGCGTCCACCTATAGACCTAATGCCCACTCCCTCTTAAAATGCTCAGTAACACCTTTCGTTTGATACCCATATCGTACAAACATTCTAGAGTCACCCCTGGCCCACCCTAATGACGATATCTCGAAAAGGCGTCCACCTATAGACCTCATGCCCACTCCCTCTTAAAATGCTCAGTAACACCTTTCGTTTGATACCCATATCGTACAAACATTCTAGAGTCACCCTTGGTCCACCTTTATGGCGATATCTCGAAAAGGCGTCCACCTATAGAACTAAGGATTACTCCCTTTTAAAATACTCATTACCATCTTTCATTTGATACCCATATCATACAAACACATTCTAGATTCACCCCTGGCCCACCCTAATGGCGACATTTCGAAAAGGCGTCCACCTATAGACCTAATGCCCACTCTCTCTTAAAATGCTCAGTAACACTTTTCGTTTGATACCCATATCGTACAAACATTCTAGAGTCACCCCTGGCCCACCCTAATGGCGATATCTCGAAAAGGCGTCCACCTATAGACCTAATACCCACTCCCTCTTAAAATGCTCAGTAACACCTTTCGTTTGATTCCCATATCGTACAAACACATTCTAGAGACACACCTGGTCCACCTTTATGGCGATATCTCGAAACGGTGTCCACCTATGGAACTAAGGATCACTCCTTTTCAAAATACTCATTAACAGCTTTCATTTGATACCCATATCGTACAAACATATTCTAGAGTCACCCCTGGCCCACCTTTATGGCGATTTCTCGAAAAGGCGTTCACCTATAGAACTAAAGCCCATTCCCTTTTAAAATACTCATTACCACCTTTCATTTGATACCCATATCGTACAAACACATTCTAGAGTCACCCCTGGTCCACCTTAATGGCGATATCTCGAAAAGGCGTCCACCGATAGACCTAAGGCCCACTCCCTCTTAAAATGCTCAGTAACACCTTTCATTTGATGCCCATATCGTACAAACAAATTCTAGAGTCAGCCCTGGTCCACCTTTATGGCGACATCCCTAAATGGCGTCCATCCATAAGTCTATGGCATACTCTCTCTTAAAATACTCTTTAATACCTTCCATTTGATACACATGTCATACAACCACATTCCAGGGTTACCCTAGGTTCATTTTCCTACATGGTGATTTTCCTTATTTTGTCTCCATAGCTCTCAACTGAGTATGTAATGTTCGGTTACACCCGAACTTAGCCTTCCTTACTTGTTTGAAATATAATTTCGGAGGATCGAAAACGAGCTGGACCAGTCTTTTTACGTCACATTTATTAAGCGCTTCGTATACTATAGGGTTCTCTTTGTGAATTTTCTTCTCTTCATTTCTGTTATTGTTATTATTGGAATTCTTTTTAGTTTGCGATCTTGTCGTTCATTATTTTACATGCCTGTACTGACATTTCTTTCAAATCATTGATATCTATTCGTGACAGAGCGTGTGCCACGTAATTTTCTCTCCCGGCTATGTACTCCACCCCAAAGTCATAATCTTCTAAATCTAATCTAATTCTAGTTAATTTAGATGAAGGGTTTTTCATTGAGAATAAATATGTTAAAGGTCGATGATCCGTTTTCACTGTGAATTTTTCGCCATAAACATATGGTCAAAAATATATAATGGCCCAATGTATGGCCGCCAATTCTTTTTCGATCGTGGCTTTATTTATTTCGCCTTTTGTAAATGATCTTGAGGCGTAGGCAATGGGTAATTGTTTTCCTTCATACTATTGGCTTAGCACAGCACCGCAAGCATAACCACCTGCGTCAGTTGTAATGACTCTCTATCAAAATTGGGATATTGTAGGATGTTTGGACTAATTAATGCATTCTTTAGGTAGCTAAAGGATTTCTCGCAGTCGTCTGTCCAATTGAAAATTACATTTTTCTTACTAAGCCTTGTTAGAATCCTGGCGTATTCCGCGAAATTTGGTATGAATCTTTTATAATAATTGCAAAATGAGCAAATCTTTTTGCTTCATCGGTATTTTTGGGAGTTGGGTAATTTTGAACAATTTTAAATTTATTTGGGTCTGGTAAAATTCCAGTACTTGTGCATTTATGTCCCAGATAAGTAACTTCTTGATTGAAAAATAGACATTTGTCCGGATGTAATTTTAAATTATATTTTCTGCATGTGGAGAATACATCCCGTAAATTTTTAATCATATGTTTTTCGGAGCATCCTAATACGACTAAGTCGTACATGTATAAAAATACCTGTGATGGTTTCAGACCTGCGAATGCCAATGTCATCATCCTCTGGAATGAGTTTGGAGCTACTTTGGGGCCATAAGGCAATCTTTTGAAACGATAAGTACCGTTATCCGCTGTAAAGGATTGTGATATGTGCTTGAGGTAGTCTATAATTTTGAATATACACAGGAGTGTTATCTCTCATATGCAACTTTTGTTTGTAAAAATTGTTGGTTGTGATTGGTTCTGTTTCTAATGAAAATATATCAACGAATTCTGAGCATAATGTGTTGAGTGATTTATTAGCGAATGGCGGGAAATTTTTATTCAATCTTTCTAACTTTTTATTTTTTATTATTAGCTCAGTGAGGTGTATTTTCAATTATCACATAATCCTCTACACTTTCTGTTTTGATGTCATAATCTTGAATGATTGCATGTTTATCTGTTGTATTTATTATTTTTATTAAAGCTTGATTCGAGTTTACTATCGCGTTGGCTACAAAAATGCTATCAGTCAATTCTTGATGAGGTACTAATAGTTCCTTATTGTAACTATTGATATGAACCTGTCTAATTACTTCGGATCTTGCGGGTATTGTAATGCTATTGATTGTTGGTTTATTTTTCATTTGTATTACTATATCTTCTGGGTAATGGTATGGTCGTAGTATTAGGTTGTCCCCATTTTTATTATAATCTAAAATGCAATTATATTTTTTAATGAAGTCGAGTCCCAAAATTGCATCACATGGGATAGGGAAATTATTTTCTGCTATGTGAAATTTGTGTCGTATTAAAAGACTATCATCTGTTAGATCTGCTTTTACTGTTCCAAGTATGCTTGTTATGCCCCGGCCAATGCCTTTTAAATCTGTGATCTGTGAGTTATTTATCGTGACATTACTGTCAATTTGACCCTTCTTTATTATTGAAATATCCTGTATCTATCAGGAACGTTGAAGTTGACTTGTTTAGAGTGGTATTGGAAGATATGTAGCTGTTTAGATGCAAGTTGAATGTACATACTTTATTACCGTTGGAGTTTACTGTTGGAGTGGAGTTTGCTGGTTTTCCTGTTGGTTTATATTACGGAGATTGCTCGTGTTACTCCGATTAGATGATCTTGACTGACCTCCAAAATTGCGTCTTGGGAAATTATTATTTTGTCTATTACTATTATTATTATTATACCTGTTAGCATTACCATAATATCTTCGGTTTTGGTTACCTCGATAATTATTATTTTGGTAGCTTCTTCGGAAGTTACTTCAATAATTACCTTGTGAGCGCGTCAGGCGTAAAACTGTATTTGAGTTACCCTTGACTTCAGTACAGCTATTCGTAAATTTTGAAATAGCCTCGTTCATAGATGTGAACGTTCCTGCTTGCATTATCAATTTAACTCTTTCGTTAGCCGAGTTCTTACATATAGCCTTTACAGCTGATTGTGTGGCATATTTGTTTGCCACAGCAGGTGCAAGACCGTCAGATATGTAAGCACCCTCCAACGATTTTGTTAATTTTTCGATTTCGGCAGTGTACTGGTTAGCTGTTTTACTGCGCTGTTGGACGTTTAAGAGTTTTGCCATCAAAACTTCTACAGATTCACCTTTAATTGCTGAACTCAACTTTTGCTTTATTGCTAGTATTGAATTTTCAGTGCCCAAAAGGTTTCTATCTGTTCCCTTGAGGTAAGTTTTTATCATGGCGACTGCTATGGTCTCATGAGTATCCTTAATTTGTTCTAGGATATCTAATGCGTATAAGAAACCATTCAAGTTTTTAGGCTTACCATCAAACTCAGGCAGAACTGACGAAGCCGTTTTTAAAAATTCTACTGTGGTTTGTGCCATTTTGTCTTTTCTTGTTTGGTAGTTTGGTGTCTCTATTAAAATTTCTTTTTGTTCCAGTGTTTGTTCTTCTTTTTGTTCTACTTATGGTTCCTCTTCTAAATCGGAGGCTGACTCCAGCAGGAATGTGCTAAAGTCTATTTCTATTTGTTTTTTGAATCTCGTTGGTACTATGAATTCTATGTCATATTTTGCTAGTGAGGACACCAACTTGTCTCTAACGCTGGTAAAAATTCTTGGTCTTTTCGATTGCCGTCTAGTTTACCATTTAACTATTGTATAGTTTTTCCTATTTTGTTAAATGCTTCAACTATTATTTTGAGATGCTTTACTACTGTTTCTGCCTTTACTTTTGTCTTTTTATTAATACATTTGTAAGATTTTTGTCTTATCGTTTTTTCTTCTATGAGTAGTTTAACGATATCTTCCCATTTGCCCATTGGGGATGGTAGATAAAAATTTTGTTAAACCTTCTCTAAACCGTCGGCGCGGCTGGCATATCGATTTTTTAGGAATTTGTTATGCTAGCTACACAGATAATTAGAAGCATGACCTTAATAATATCTAGTGCCTCAGTATGGTCTACTATTTGGACTGAGCTTACAACGTTTGCCGTTAGTTTTTCTATTTTTAATTCTTGGCCTCCCATCGTAAAAAAATATGAATAAAAAAATTTTTTTTTTATTAATTTTTTGTCGTTATATTAATCTGTTCTTCCTAAAAATTTGACTTCCAACCTATATAACTCTTCAGGTGTTGTTGCAAATGGGTTCCTTACGTTCCATATTGTTGGTTCCCCAGGCATATAAATAAGTTTCCAATAATTTTTCATCCATACTAGAGTTTTTTCCTCATCTACCATTTCAATTTTATTTTTAAAGTCCTCAAGTGGGCCTTTTACATAAGTTTTAATCTTCCTAGGTATTTCCGTAATTTAAAATCAATAAGTTAATTTTTTCTTCCCTCCTACTCAAGTTTATTTTTTCGTATAGCTTTGCTATGGATCTCCTACCGTTGGCCTGTTTTACTCCTCTTTTTCTTTTCAATTTTACCGGCTTTGGGACTTTAGGTTCCTGAATTTTTTGGATCCTATTTCTCTTTCTGTACTCCTCGATTTTTAGTGGCTTAGGGCCTTGCTTGACTTTCTCGGGTGTTTTGTTTTCACCTCCTTGCAAATTTAAATTTAATCTAACTAATTTATCAAAAATTTGGTAAAATTGACTTTGATTTTGTATGCTCTCTTCTGGGGAAATAATTTAATAATTAGGAGAAAAAAGACATTTTTTACAGCAAAAATATAATTTTTGCTTGTCAATAGGCAACCTTTATTTTGCCGGAATATTGTTATTGTTACCTACTTAAAAATAATTATTATTGTTAATTATTATAACAGATATTTGCTGCCTTTGTTGAATTGTGTCCTTTTTATTTTTTGCTGTGTATTTGTCAACCCGGCTTTCTTTAATTTCTTCCCAATTATCCGGAAAATATTATTCCACTTCGCTTGCCGCGGCTCCACTTGGTGAAATGTTTGGCAATTTGGAGCACTGCCTATCACTGTCGATTTCTCGCTGCTGTTGTGAGATTTGTTGCCTTTGTAGTATTTTTGCCTTTTTCTTCAGGGTATTCGTTAATTTCTTCCCAATTATCTAGCAAATATTATATTCCACTTCGTTTGCCGCAGCTGCACTCGGAAAAATGTTTGGCAATTTGGAGCACCGCTTAGCACTGTCGATTTTTTGTTGCTGTTGTATGATTTGTGTAGTATGTGCATATATATGTAGCGCTTAGGTTGAATAATCAACCAGTTTTATCCTTGCCTATGAATTAGGCTGAATAATCAGCTAGTATAATCAAGGCAGGATCGCCATTTAAAAGGTGGAAAATGAATAGAGTGTTTGTGAGGTGTAAGTGTGATTTAGCGAATGAATTTTTATTCAAATATTGTTAGCTTATTTATACTAAATTATTCTAAACATAATCTTACATACACATTTACTTTAAATATACATACTTACATACAAATCGACACAAATACTACATATTTGTGTTGAGTTGTGAGGTCTGTGGGAAATGCAACGTCAGCAAATTTGCCTAAATGCAAATTTGGTTATACATGCGGTGTACACACATCTGTATTAAATCATGTGAATTGCGCTGTCAGCAACAATTAGCAAATTCCCCTTTTTTGTTGATTAAAATTTAGACTATTTTTGTTACAGGGTAGCACATTAACTGTTTTACTCATTTGGCATTGAAATTGTTGGCTGTTTACACTACAGTGGGCCGTAGTTCTATAGGTGGACGCCATTTCGAGATATCGTCATAGAGGTGGACCAGGGGTGAATCTTGAATTTGTTTGTACGATATCTGTATCAAATGAAAAGTGTTAATGAGTACTTTAAAAGGGATGGGCCTTAGTTTTATAGGTGGATGCCTTTTCGAGATATCGTCATAAAGGTGGACCAGGGGTGACTCTAGAATGTGTTTTTACGATATGGGTATCAAATGAAAGGTGCTAATTATTATTTAAAAGGCAGCGGGCCTTAGTTCTATAGGTGGACGGCTTTCCGAGATAACGCCATAAAGGTGGACGAGCGGTGACTCTATAATCTGTTTGTACGATATGGGTATCAAATTAAAGGTATTAATGAGGGTTTTAAAAGGGAGTGGCCCTTATGTGTATATGTGAAGGCGTTTTCGAGATATCGACCAACATGTGGACCAGGGTGTCCCAGAACATCACCTGTCAGATACTGCTAATTTATTTATATACGTAATACCACGAACAGTATTCCTGCCAAGATTCCAAGGGCTTTTGATTTCGCCCTGCAGAACTTTTTCATTTTCGTCTACTTAATATGGTAGGTGTAACACACATTTTACAAAGATTTTTCTAAAGTTATATTTTGCGTCAATAAACCAATCCAATTACCAGGTTTCATCCCTATTTTCGTATTTGGTATAGAATTATGGCATTTTTCATTTTTCGTAATTTTCGATATCAAAAAAGTGGGCGTGGTCATAGTCGGATTTTGGCCATTTTTTATACCGAGATAAAGTGAGTTCAGGTAAGTACGTGAACAAAGTTTAGTAAAGATATATCGATTTTTGATCAAGTTATCGGGTAAGCGGCCGAGAGGAAGGACAGACGGCCGACTGTGTATAAAAACTGGGCGTGGCTTCAACCGATTTCGCCCATTTTCACAGAAAACAACTATCGCTATAGAATCTATGCCCCTACCAAATTTCACAAGGATTGGTAAATTTTTGTCGACTTATGGCATTAAAAGTATTGTAGACAAATTAAATTAAAAAGGGCGGAGCCACGCCCATTTTGAAATTTTCTTTTATTATTGTATTTTGTTGCACCATATCGAGAATAAATTGGCCTGAGTGCGATGGGGATATTGATGAGAGTATATCCCATTTTAATAATGTACTATACGGAATATTTAAAAAATGCATACCTACGTTCGAAACCACTGCTATATCATCATCGGCTTGGAGCACTAAAGAATTGAAACGCCTAAAAAATCAGAAGACGCGTTCATTCAAACCCTACAAACTTTCTGGATCAATGACTGACTATGCCGCCTACTCAATTTTACGTCACAAATATAACACATTGAACAGAATTTGTTTTAGAAACAATATCAGTAGGATTAAAAGCTAAATTTGTGTTAATCCTAAGTCGTTTTACAGCTTTGTTAATTCAAAAAGGAAGATAAAAGGGTTTCCTTCTACAATGAAGCTAAATGATCAGATTTCCAACGATAGTTTCGAAATTGCTAACATGTTTGCGGATTTCTTCGAATCTACTTATTCAAACACCTACGATTTCCCGCCATCGAATTATCCTTTCAAATACTTTTCGATACTTATATCGACCTCTAGCCTGTTTGTTTAATGCGTCCCTGAAGCAAGGGGTATTCCCCAAGAAGTGGAAAGAATCATTCATTATACCACTGCATAAAAATGGAAGCAGAACGTGTGTTATAAATTATAGAGGAATAGCCAAACTCAGCACTATTCCTAAGCTATTTGAATTGATTATCACAAAACAGATTGCTTTTAGAGTATCTTCATTAATTGACTTTTCACAACATGGCTTTTGCAAGGGTAAATCAACGGTGTCCAACTTGCTCGAGTTTACAACCTTTGTATCCAACAGTTTTAAGACTAATTGCGAAGTTGATCTTATTTATACTGATTTGAGTAAGGCATTTGATAAAGTTTCTCATTCTATACTTTTATTCAAACTTGATCGGTTAGAATTTCCTCCTTTGCTTCTATCTTTGGTTTCTTCTTATGTGAAGGAAAGAAAACAAACAGTTATATTTAATTATAATTGGTCTCGGTTCATAAACGTAACTTCTGGTGTTCCTCAAGGCAGCCATCTGTTTTGAAGAGCTGCAAGCCGTTGATGTACGCTGATGATGTCAAACTTGTAATGCCTATCCGCTCACCCGTAGATAGGGCATGTCTTCAGGCTGATCTGAATAGTCTTGGTGACTGGTGTAATGTAAACGCCATGTCACTAAACCTACCTAAATGTAGGTTCATGTGTTTTACAAGGAAGTCCTTCCAATCCCATGATTATGTTATTGGCGACTATGTAATCAAGCAAGTCACTAATTTTATTGATTTAGGCGTTACAATCGACCCAAAACTCGATTTTAAACTTCATATTGAATCTTGCGTGAATAGCGCTAAAGGTACTTTGGCTTTCGTTAAACGTTGGTCTAAAGAATTTAATGACCCATACGTTACAAAAACTCTTTTTACATCATTGGTCAGACCTACTTTGGAATATGCTTCAATAATTTGGAATCCGCGTTATCAGGTTCATTCTGTCAAGCTGGAATCGGTCCAGAAACAATTTTTGCTTTTCGCTCTAAAACACTTACCATGGGATCCTTCTAAAAATCTTCCCCCCTATTGCAGCCGGTTAAAACTAATACAGCTGCCCACATTGCAGAGCCGCAGGGAGATGCTTGGTGTCTTATTTATTGTTAAATTAATAAGAGGGTCAATAAATAATCAATTTTTTCTTGGTGAAATTAAGTTTAACGTTCCTATTAGGCCATCTAGACATTTTCAATCAATTTTTGTAGCTACATGCGGTCGAATTATGAAATGCACGAACCACTTCACTGTTTATGTCGTGATTTTAATAAACACTGTAAAAATTTAGACGTCTGCGACTCGTTTCTTGGTATTAAAAAATACCTTTTAACTACATTAAATTTGTAATTCGAAATGAAGCAAAGAACGCTAAACCGTGATATACTGTTCAACCCTCTGTTTCAAATTTTAAGTACCAGTTACTTGGAACTTGTTTGCAAAATTGCGTTGTGATCATTATTTTTATATGTATGCAATCAAATTTACTCTGTATAAATTCTATTCTGTATATATTTTATCTGCTATTAATTTGCTTTATTGTCAATTTCATAAATTATTATTTACTAGCTCCTTCATGAGTACATTTTAACACATTTAAAACATTTTATCTTTTGCTTACTTCTAAGTTTTTAATTGAAATTATCAAGCGTTTAATTCAATACTGTTTAAATATTACTTTAAAATTGATAACTGCTTATGTTGTTTATATCGTGTATTACATCTGAGATTTAAGTTCCGGTATATTTGGTCTGTATAATTGTTTAATTTGTAGACCGATAAATAAATAAATAAATAAATATAATTTACTTATACACTGTAAAGATATTCAATTTTTGTTAAAATTTGACTTAAAAAAAATTTTTTTTAAATGGGCGTGTTCCTCATCCGATTTTGCTAATTTTTATTTAGCACATATATAGTGATAGTAGTAACTTTCCTGCCAAATTTCATCATGATATCTTCAACGACTGCTAAATTACAGCTTGCAAAACTTTTAAATTACCTTCTTTTAAAAGTGGGCGGTGCCACGCTTATTGTCCGAAATTTTACTAATTTTCTATTTTGCGTCATAAGATCAACCCACCTACCAATTTTCATCGCTTTATCCGTCTTTGGTAATGAATTATCGCATTATTTGGTTTTTCGAAATATTCGATATCGAAAAAGGTGGCGTGGTTATATTCCGATATCGTTCATTTTAAACAGCGATCTGATATGAGCGCCCAGGAACCTACATACCAAATTTCATCAAGATACCTCAAAATTTACTCAAGGTATCGTGTTAACGGGCAGACGGACGGACGGACGGCATGGCCCAATCAAATTTTTTTTCGATACTGATAATTTTGATATATGGAAGTATATATCTATCTGGATTCCTTTATACCTGTACAACCAACCGTTATCCAATCAAAGTTAATATACTCTGTGCGCATACCACGCTGAGTATAAAAATAAAGAAGAACCAAATGCCATTGCAAGAGTCGGCAAATTCAAACATTATGAAACCAACAACAATGTCTACAGCTATAGATTATGATTAAAGTGCTGCACAAGCTGATTCACTTCGCTATGCACACACTGTGATCCGGTGTTATAGCTGATGTTTGTTTTGATTCGGTTTGGTAAACGATCAACACTCACTCGACAGCAATCGTCAACAAGCAATGAGCGACAATGCAGCAGCTCTTCTCATGAACAGTTTGCACTGTTCCAATTTGTATTGCCTTTCGACTCACGAGCTAGTTAACAGTTAGAACGCCATTAAATGCTGTAAATAACTCTATTCATTCGATACTTGCTACTGAGTCGTTGCTTGCTTGCGTTCTGCATTTTCAAAGCATATAAAATTATAAAAGAAAAGGACGCTAAAATGGAAGGAGGTGTAAGTATATTTTATTGATGCGTATTTTTTTTTTTTTTTGCTTAGCGTTATTTAGTGGATATTATCTAAACGTAATTATATTTACGTTATAGTTAAATTCGAGTAGCTCTGTACCACAAATTGATGATGCCAGTAGTGGGGATGAAAATTTTCGTGAAATAAAAAACAAAATCCTCAGTAAGGAGTACCAAATTTGTAGAAAAAAAGGGCATAGTGCAGTTTGGAATATTTTTGGAAAAATTAAAACTAACGCGGGCATCGAATTGGAAAATATAGTTGCTTGCAGAACTTGTTGGAATGTGTACAAGTTTAATAAAAATAGCACTTCTAATTTAGTGAGGCATAAGTGCTATAAAACCATGAAGGATAATGTTTCTACTTCAAAACAGGAAGTTAGTGCTGACTTGAAACACACAGGAATTAATATTTTAACGGGATGGGTGATTGTTAATTGCCGACCGTTTCAAATAGTACAAGACAGTGGTCTTCTGAAATTTTCTGAGTTCTTTGTATCAATTGGCGCGAAATATGGGCCACATGTAAATGTTGAAGCATTGCTACCACATCCATCAACAATATCTAGAAATATAAGTAGTTTATATGACAAAACGGTTGCAATAGTAAAAAATGAGTTGCAGTTTATGATAAGAAATGGAAGTAAGATAGGTTACGGCTTAACCTCTGATATATGGACCGATAACTTTATAAGAACTTCATATATGTCCCTGACAATTCATTACATAAAGGATGGTGAACTTATCAATCGGCTATTAGGTTTATCAGCGTTTAAAGGGGAAAGATGTACAGGTAAAAGGCATTAAATTCAAAATTATGTAATAGTTCCTATTAAATTGTTAATTCTAAGTCCGATGTGAATAATTTAGTCTAATATTGATTTAAAATATCAAATTTTAACTAATATGTTTGACTTTTATAATTAAAGTAAAACTCTCACGTTTTATTGTAAGCAGATGTAACTTAAAATTTTAGTTTTTTGAATTTAATTTTTGTAAAGGAATTGTATATAAAAAAATACTTTATTTTCTTTTGGCGAAAAAAATGGCATTCTGAATTCCTTCTGTTTGTAATAAAACGTGTGATATAATAATACTAATAATAATAGGCTAACACGCTTCCCATGCAAATATATGTGCGCACACTTCATATGTTAAACATATGTGAGCTCCACCAAGGTATTTCCATAAAAAATTGGACTTTTTTTTAGATATTGCTCTAACTTTACCATGTTTTAGGTATACTCCTAATATATTACCATACATAAGGAATTGCGAAACTTTATTTTTTTAGAAGTTTTGTAATAACCAATCATATTATAACTCGATAAATATCGGTAACATCAAAAAAATCATTAAGTACTTTTTTATAGAAAAGGATCCAATGTAATAAATCATTTGATCTTTTTCGATAAAAAAGAATTTTATGATTTTTATGTTTTTTGCGAGAAAGTTATATTTAGCAAAAATTGGCAAAAAATTCCTAGTTACATTTAAATAAAAAAAATACGCATATTTAAAAAAATTCATGTTATGGGACCAATATCAAAGATGCTGTTGCCAAATTCTAAACGGTACGTCCTATCCTTTATATATAAAATACCGTAGTTCACAATATCTAGTATACATTGCACATATACATTGTATAGCGTACATTGTATATCCTTACTAGTAGCGCAAGTAACAGCAGATTTTTTGGAAGGCGCAAAAACAACAAAAACAACACAGGGTGTGTTCAATTCACCACGTAGTACGTGTCAGCTGATTGTTTTCATACATGGCAGTGTTGCCTATAAATACGTTTGTATGATGGGTATGGATCGTTTGCAGTTGTTTTACAAAAATACCTAATAAGTTGTCCGAATAATGTTGAAATAACCTGTAATTACTATAATAATATTTTTTTTTCAAATCGATTCTAGTCGGAAATTTAGAAATATTTCAATAAAATTTTAGGGTGAGCTCGACCAATTTTTGGGTGAGCTCAGCTCACTCAAGCGTGCCTCTGGCTACGGCCGTGCTATATACGTAAGCATTTTGTGAAATTTGAAGCTTCTAGCTGTTAAAACGGGGCAGAAATTGCGCAAAGTTTCTTATCTGAACAATCGGTTGTATGAGATATACTATGTATACCACCGATCTCAATGATTTTTTCAGACATCAATATATGCTATACACGTAAGCATTTGGTGAAATTTGAAGCTTCTAGCTGTTAAAATGGGGCCGAAATCGTAAAAAAAAAAATATATATACTATATATACAATCATATATATATTATATATATCACCGATCTCTATGATTTTTTGACAAAACAATACATACTATATACGTAAGGAATCGGTGAAATTTGAAGCTTATAGCTGTTAAAATGGGGTAGAAATTGCGAAAAGTTTCTTATCTGAACAATCGGATGTATGAGATATCTACTATATATACTCTATGATTTTTTCAGACAACAATATATGCTATATACGTAAGTATTTGGTGAAATTTGAAGCTTCTAGCTGTTAAAATGGGGCTAAAATTTGCGAAAATATATATATATATACTATATATATATACTATATATACCACCATATATATACTATATATATCACCGATCTTTATGATTTTTTCAGACATCAATATATGCTATACACGTAAGCATTCGTTGAAATTTGAAGCCTCTAGCTCTTAAAATAGGGCAATAATTACGAAAAGTTCCTTATCTGAACAATCGGATATATACTATATATACCACCGATCTCATAAATTTTTTCAGGCAACAATATGTGCAATATACGAAAGTATATGGTGAAGTTTGAAGCTTCAATCTGTTAAATTGGGTAAGATATTACAAAAATCCTCTTTTTCTGAAAAATCGGTTGTATGGAGGATGTATGCTATAGTGGTCCGATCCGGTCGGTTCCGACAAATGTCTAATCGGACACTCAAATACACCCGCTCACCAAATTTTATCCAGATATCTCAAAAATTGAGGGACTAGTTTGCATACAAACAGACAGAAGGACAGACGGACATGGCTAAATCAACTCAGCTCTTCAACCTGATTATTTCGGTATACTTAATGGTGGGTCTATCTTTTTTCCTTTAAGGACTTACAATTTTTGGTTTCGTGACGAAATTAATATACCATTTCATTTTCATGAAAGGTATAAAAACAGGTAGGTAATTTGTGTGAGGATGCAAAGCTTCACGTTTTTTGTGGTCTGCATGTAAAAACTATGACTACGAATAACGTATTTCAACAATATATGACGTAAACGTAACTATTTGATGAAATTTGATGAATTTTGAAGCTTCTAGCCGTAAAAAGGGGGCAAAAGTTAGAGTTTATATGGGGTATATAATATATATACCACCGATCTCTATGATTTTTTCAGACAACAATATATGCTATATACGTAAGCATATGGTGAAATTTGAAGCGACTAGCTGTTAAAAAGGGGCAGAAATTGCGCAAAGTTTCTTAACTGAACAATCGGTTGTATGAGATATATATTATATATACCACCGATCTCAACGATTTTTTCAGACAACAATATATGCTATACACGTAAGCATTTGGTGAAATTTGAAGCTTCTAGCTGTTAAAATGGGGAAGAAATTGCGCAAAGTTTCTTATCTGAACAATCGGTTGTATGAGATATATACTATGTATACCACCGATCTCAATGATTTTTTCAGACATCAATATATGCTATACACGTAAGCATTTGGTGAAATTTGAACATATCTAAACGATTTTTAAGATAAATATAAAATAAAAAATAGGTAGGTAATCTGTGTGAGGATGCAAAGCTTCACGTTTTTGGTGGTCTGCATGTAAAAACTATGACTACGAATCACGTATTTCAAAAATATATGGCGTAAACGTAACTATTTGATGAAATTTGATGAATTTTGAAGCTTCTAGCCGTAAAAAAGTGTCAAAATGACAGTTTATATGAAGTATATAATATATATACCACCGATCTCTATGATTTTTTCAGACAACAATATATGCTATATACGTAAGCATTTTGTGAAATTTGAAGCTTCTAGCTGTTAAAAGGGGCAGAAATTGCGCAAAGTTTCTTATCTGAACAATCGGTTGTATGAGATATATACTATGTATACCACCGATCTCAATGATTTTTTCAGACATCAATATATGCTATACACGTAAGCATTTGGTGAAATTGGAAGCTTCTAGCTGTTAAAATGGGGCCGAAATCGTAAAAAAAAAATATATATACTATATATATATACTATATATACTATATATACCATCTCTATGTTTTTTAACAAAACAATACATACTATATACGTAAGCAATCGGTGAAATTTGAAGCTTATAGCTGCTAAAATGGGGTAGAAATTGCGAAAAGTTTCTTATCTGAACAATCGGTTGTATGAGATATATACTATATATGCAACCGATGTCTATGATTTTTTCAGACAACAATATATGCTATATACGTAAGCAATCAGTGAAATTTGAAGCTTATAGCTGTTAAAATGGGGTAGAAATTGCGAAAAGTTTCTTATCTGAACAATCGGTTGTATGAGATATTTTTATTTATTTATTTATTTATTATTTAAAGTCGACGACAAACTATGGTCGACTGCATAATATAAAAGATATATAAATATACAACTCAAAAGATAAAATTTAAGATATATCAAGATTTCAACAATGTTATATTACAAACAAAGAAATATTAATGAACATTACTATTTAATTTCAAAATATAATAATAATAAGAAATATGAGTAGAAATAAGATCTTATGCCGAAATCTTATACTGGCGGAATGCATCAGATTCCGCTCAGCATGATATCGGAATGCAGTGGATTCCAATCTCCCTGTTGGAATGCAACAAGATCAGCATGTCATGGGAATCCGGCAGTGCTAAGAGTAGTGTAATGAGGATACGCCATCACAAGGCATAAAAAAGTAACATGACCTGTGTTGTTGGAATGCACCGGATTCCAATCAGCTCGATGCCTGACCCATAAGATTATACTGCCGGAATGCATACGATTCCGGTCAGTGACTCATGAAAAAGCATGTTTTTTACGTTGTTGGAATGCACCAGATTCCAATCAACACAGTACTGTCTTGTTCCTTCTTAATGATACATGTTGATAAATGTTCCTCCATCCTTAAGCGAAATAGTTCCCGTTTTTTATCGAAGGAATAAAATGCGGGAAATTAAATTAGCTTGTATCTCTTAAATTAGATAGGCAAGTATTGCATTACGTATAGTGGCAAAAGTACATTCAAGACTGATGCAGCTATACAAGTCATTGTAGTGCGCGCACCAGATAAGAAGAGGATTATTTTTAGCAAAGTTTCGTCGACAAAGGGGTAAATAGAAAGGAACGTAGTGTCTGGATACTCTAGGGGGAACCGAAAAAAACAAGCGGCTGAGGAGGTCCGCGGAATCAATTTCTCCAATAATGAGCTTATGGATGAACAATACCCCCAGTAATATTCTCCGATTTTCCAGAGTGGGTAAGTTAATAAGAAGAAGTCTACTTCTGTATGGAGGAAGGTGGAGACTTGAGTCCCAATTAAGGCCGCGCAATGCAAATATCAAAAATTGCTTTTGAACTGACTCAAGACGCTTTATATGCTTTTGAGAAACAGGGGACCAAACGCATGAGCAATACTCGAGTATTGGACGAACCAGCGATGTGTAAAGAACCTTAGTGAGGTACGGATCATCGAACTCTTTAGCCCATCTTTTAACAAATCCAAGTAAACCCAAAGCTTTGTTGGCTAGATCATTTGCAATAGATATACGCTCCAAAGGCGTACCATCTATTACATAAGATTTCAATGCTGGCTTCACTCGGTGAAATGTCATATGCTTACATTTAGAGCAATTTAAAGCTAGTAAATTTGTTGTGCACCAACATTGGAACGAGTCCAAGTCGGCCTGAAGAAGATCCAAGGAACTCAAATCGGTAGGACAGTAAGTGTAGCAAAGTTTTACATCATCCGCATACATTATAGTATGGGAATATAATATTGTCTGTGGCAAGTCATTAATGAAAAGTGCAAAGAGCAAAGGGCCTAGATGACTTCCCTGGGGTACGCCGGAGGAAACTCCGAACGATTCCGACAGATTGCACTTGAACAGGACTTTTTGGGTCCGGTTAGAAAGATAGCTTTTCATCCACATTAATAGGTGAAACGGAAAGCCCAGTAAATCAAGCTTATGAATAAGCAACTCATGGTTGACGGTATCAAATGCTTTGCTGAAGTCCGTGTAGATGACATCCGTTTGCTTGTTCGCTGAAAATCCTTCCATAACTATAGAGGTGAATACAAGCAAATTTGTAGTGGTTGACCTTTGACGAATAAAACCGTGTTGGCATGCAGAAAAAAGACTAGAACACTGATATTGCAGTTGACTGGTGACAATCTGTTCAAAGACTTTAGGAATGACTGAAAGTTTAGCAATACCCCTGTAGTTTTCAACTTTTGACCTACTACCTTTTTTATGCAGGGGTATAATAAAAGACTGTTTCCAAAGTGCCGGGAATGACGCAGATCCCAGAGATAGCTCAAATAATTTTAAAATAGGCTCATACATGTTTTCGGCGCAGTACCTAAGCACGCAACTAGGAACACCGTCCGGTCCCGGAGAAAAGGTGGGCTTCAAAGATTGAAGACTCTGAAGAACAATATTACCATCAATAGCAGGATTCCTAATGTAATTTGAGCTATCTAAGTGATAGGGATATTGACCGGAATGAAAACCACTGGATGAATACGTGGACTTAAAGAACTCAGAAAATAGTTCAGCAACGTCTTCATCAGTGCAAGCTTTTTTACCTCCAAAGGTTAATGAGGAAGGATACCCAGAAGTTTTCCGCTTTGAATTTACGAAACTGTAAAACTTTTTTGGATTTCTAAAAAATTGGGCTTTACAACAACTCAAGTAATTTTTATAACAAAGCTGATTAAGACGGTGAAATTTAGAACGAGCTATTAGATATTTAGAGAGGTCTGCAGATGCTCCAGATTTCTTGAACCTCTTATAAAGCCTAGATTTAATGTTACTAAGTCTGATAAGTTGCCTTGAAAACCAAGGGGGCTTATTCGAACATAGGGTATAGCGAGTAGGAATGCAGGTATCAAAGAAGCCATCAAGCGTACTGTAAAATATAGAGATAGCCGAATCGACATCAGTGCAAGCATAGAGATCCGACCAATCATGGGAAGCCAACAGATCATTGAGCATAATGAAATTCGCTTTGTAGAAGCATCTAGATCGGGGACGAGACTGTACTTGAATCCTACGGGGTAGGCTGATATCAAGTGATATCTCTAGCGTAGGGTGAAGAGGGTCTTCTGGAAGGGATAAGGGTGGTATTCGCGTAAGGGCAGTACCCACCGAGCCATCCACAAATACTAAATCCAGCATTTTATTTCCACTATTTGGAACATTGTTAATCTGTAAAAGAGATGAGTCTAACAAGCAATTGAGAAACTCATGTTGAGCAGTGGGAGTTAAAAAGTTTGAATCACTTACATTAATCCAACTAACTGTTGGCAAGTTAAAGTCACCAACAACAACAAGTCGATCGTTATCTCCCAACTGCGAATGCAACTCACAGATGGCCGAGCTATGACTAGCATAAACATCCATATCCGAACGAGGTGGTATATACGAACAGCAAACAATTACGCTATAGCTACCGAATGAAAGCCTAACTGCTATGAATTCGATATGAGAGATATTGTCCAGCGAAATCAACTCAGACGATAGGTTAGATTCAACAGCAATAAGGACACCTCCCGCTCTAGAGATGCGATCACGCCGATAAACAGCATATTTATTTGAAAAAACCTCAGAATTGTAATTATCAGGCTTTAGCCAGGTCTCCGTAAAAGCTACAACTTGTGCAGAAAAGTTGAAAGAATTAAGGAAGAATGGAACAAGTTTTGATCGTAAACCACGAACATTTTGGTAATTAATGAGAAGACGGGACAGATCAGCAATTACCTTTGTGTTGTTATTACTGTGTTCGTCATACCGTTTTTTGGCTGTAATAAAACAGGTTCGGCCCTCGCCTTTCTCGTGAACAAGTGAACCACAGTATGCTTGGGCCAAAAAGAGGAATCAAGTACCTTATCGAAATATTCATCTGAAAGGGATATTTTAAATGAGGAGATGTCTCTCTCATATTTAAAGTTAAATTTATACACATTGATGTTACTGTATTGATGTGGGTGCAACACCAAGTTTAGAGCAAACGTAATGAGCAATGTCATTTTCGGTAAGCGAGGCGTGTAATCGGGACACAAATACAGCCCTACGAGGTGGCACGGCAGTCACCTGCAAAGGAGTAGCGGATAGCGCACCAGAGAGCTGGGAAGGTGCGGCCGTTATAGCGTTGGTTATCGAGCCCGTAATTTTTTTTTCAGGTACACTTGTATCGTTAGCAACAACCCCAGTATCGGTAACTGTTATTGTTGGAGCTAAAGATACCGGTGGAGGTGTAGGATGAATTGGGGAGTCCAGCGAAATCAACATTGGTGACGTAGAACAAACAGCCGCAAAGGTACCACTATTAGTTCGTGCATCGTTTAATTTGCCAGAGATCGCCTCACTGGAAGTCTCGACACAACCTTGTGGATATTTTTGTGGAGATTCCTGAGCTGCATTGTTCATAACGTCTTTGGTAAGCCTGTTCGTATCAGTCAACGCGGTTGAAGGGACATTCGTAGGAGGACAGCTTTGCCCCTGACTCGAAGACAAGTATATACTATATATACAACCGATCTCTATGATTTTTTCAGACAACAATATATGCTATATACGTAAGCAATCGGTGAAATTTGAAGCTTATAGCTGTTAAAATGGGGTAGAAATAGCGAAAAGTTTCTTATCTGAACAATCGGTTGTATGAGATATATACTATATATACAACCGATCTCTATGATTTTTTCAGACAACAATATATGCCATATACGTAAGTATTTGGTGAAATTTGAAGCTTCTAGCTGTTAAAATGGGGCTAAAATTTGCGAAAATATATATGTATATATACTATATATATACTATATATACCACCATATATATACTATATATACCACCGATCTTTATTATTTTTTCAGACAAAAATATATGCTATATATGTAAGCATTCGTTGAAATTTGAAGCCTCTAGCTCTTAAAATAGGGCAGTAATTACGAAAAGTTCCTTATCTGAACAATCGGTTGTGGGGGATATATACTATATATACGACCGATCTCATAAATTTTTTCAGGCAACAATATGTGCAATATTCGAAAGTATATGGTGAAGTTTGAAGCTTCAATCTGTTAAATTGGGTAAGATATTACAAAAATCCTCTTTTTCTGAAAAAGCGGTTGTATGGAGGATATATGCTATAGTGGTCCGCTCCGGTCGGTTCCGACAAATGTCTAATCGGACACCCAAATACACCCGCTCACCAAATTTTATCAAGATATCTCAAAAATTGAGGGACTAGTTTGCATACAAACAGACAGACGGACAGACGGACAGACGGACATGGCTAAATCAACTCAGCTCTTCAACCTGATTATTTCGGTATACTTAATGGTGGGTCTATCTATTTTCCTTTAAGGACTTACAATTTTCGGTTTCGTGACGAAATTAATATACCATTTCATTTTCATGAAAGGTATAAAAATAGGTAGGTAATCTGTGTGAGGATGCAAAGCTTCACGTCTGCATGTAAAAACTATGACTACGAATCACGTATTTCAAAAATATGTGACGTAAACGTAACTATTTGATGAAATTTGATGAATTTTGAAGCTTCTAGCCGTAAAAAAGGGGTCAAAATGACAGTTTATATGAAGTATATAATATATATACCACCGATCTCTATGATTTTTTCAGACAACAATATATGCTATATACGTAAGCATTTTGTGAAATTTTAAGCTTCTAGCTGTTAAAACGGGGCAGAAATTGCGCAAAGTTTCTTATCTGAACAATCGGTTGTATGAGATATATAGTATGTATACCACCGATCTCAATGATTTTTTCAGACATCAATATATGCTATACACGTAAGCATTTGGTGAAATTTGAAGCTTCTAGCTGTTAAAATGGGGCCGAAATCGTAAAAAAATATATATATACTATATATATATACTATATATTCCATCATATATATTATATATATCACCGATCTCTATGATTTTTGACAAAACAATACATACTATATACGTAAGCAATCGGTGAAATTTGAAGCTTATAGCTGTTAAAATGGGATAGAAATTGCGAAAAGTTTCTTATCTGAACAATCGGTTGTATGAGATATATACTATATATGCAACCGATGTCTATGATTTTTTCAGACAACAATATATGCTATATTCTTAAGCAATCAGTGAAATTTGAAGCTTATAGCTGTTAAAATGGTGTAGAAATTGCGAAAAGTTTCTTATCTGAACAATCGGTTGTATGAGATATATACTATATATACAACCGATCTCTATGATTTTTTCAGACAACAATATATTCTATATACGTAAGCAATCGGTGAAATTTGAAGCTTATAGCTGTTAAAAGGGGGTAGAAATTGCGAAAAGTTTCTTATCTGAACAATCGGTTGTATGAGATATATACTATATATACAACCGATCTCTATGATTTTTTCAGACAACAATATATGCTATATACGTAAGTATTTGGTGAAATTTGAAGCTTCTAGTTGTTAAAATGGGGCTAAAATTTGCGAATAAATATATATATATATACTATATATATGTGGCGTATCAGCCTACGTTTTAAATCATTTAATCCTGCTACGTAAGCATATCTGCAAAATTACGTTCTCCAACACACGTATAATAGCAACTTTCGTAATAGTTATTCAACACTGTAAATTTTGACATTTGTATTGTTTACATTCCACCGTATTTCGCAATGACTAAACTAAATTATAAAATTGTAGTAAAGATGAATAAAGAAGTGAACTTAGAACAGTAAAGTCGTGTTTTAACATAACCACAGTGGTGACCCCGAACGTTTTTAACACGCGGTTTTTTGTAGAAAAATTTTAAGAGAAATGCCTCTAAACGATAGCAGTACGATCACGGAGGGCCAAAATTTTAGTATTTTGGACAACCACAATGGTGCTCCTCGAATTCCGCTACCCGTGTTGAGTGAAGAAAACATCGAGGCATACTTCTACGCATTAGAATTTTGGTTTCAAGCCTCGCTCGTGCAGAGTGATCTACGAAAATTTCACATAGTACTTGCGAGCTTACCACCAAAAAAACTTCTGGAATTTAAGCCGCTAATTGATGCAGCTCCATTTACGGATAAATTTACTTACATGAAGCAAAAAATCATCGATCACTACACTGAAAGTCAACAACGCCGCCTGCAACGCGTCCTAAAAGACATGCCACTCGGCGACCGAAAACCAAGCGAGTTGTTCGCAGACATGAAGCGTGTGGCTGGTACCACACTCAACGATAGCCTTCTGTGTGATCTATGGGTCGCACGCCTTCCGCCATACGTTCAAGCAGCCATAATCGCCACCAATGTACCCTTAACGGAAAAAGTTAAGGTAGCAGATTCAATTTCTGAATCTATTGGGTGGTATAATGGCCAAGTAGACATGGTTTCATCACGCAATGATATTTCGGATATTAAAAATGAAATAGCAGAGCTGTCCCGTAACTTGCAAAAACAGTTTAAGGTTAGGGAGAACCGCCCACGTTCCCGTTCAACGTCTCGAACAAAAACAGTGCATAAAAACGGTACTTCGAAAAACGGAATTTGCTGGTATCATGAAAAGTTTAGCGATAAAGCTACAAAATGTCGCGAACCATGTTCTTTAGGGAAACCCTCTACTTCGCAATAATACTGCTCGGCTACGACGATATCAGGAGTTGGCAAGCAGCCTGATATTGTCTCAACTTACCGGTTTCGCATATTCGATACGTCATCTAAAATTCGTTTTTTAATTGATACGGGTGCTGACGTATCAGTAATCCCATTTGTTGCGGGGACAGCCAGAGCTACTTACACCGGTAAAAATTTGTTTGCTGCCAACGGTTCTCGTATTAAAGTGTATGGCGAAATAATCATGCGACTTAACCTTAATTTGCGTCGCGACTTTACTTGGAATTTTTTGATTGCGGATGTTTCTCAAGCCATAATAGGTGCCGATTTTTTGAGTCACTTTGGAATTGTTGTCGATCTTAAACGGAAATGCTTAATCGACAGCAAAACAGATTTAAGTGCGCATTGTGACAAAGAGATCAGCAGTGTGGGTAGTGTTAAGACAATTAGCACGACCTCAAAGTTTTTAGATTTATTACGTGAATTTATCGATATTACTCGTGCGCCAGTTATTGGAGCCTCCACGCAATCCACTATTGTACATAGAATCATCACCAACGGCCAACCCGTTTTTGCGAAGCCACGAAGGCTTTCTCCCGAAAAACTTTCCGCAGCCCGAGCTGAATTTGAATCTCTTCTCAAACTCGGAATTTGTAAACCATCGAGCAGTAATTGGGCTAGCCCACTGCATATGGTACGCAAACCAGATGGTTCTTGGAGGCCATGCGGTGATTACCGCTCACTTAATGCGCAGACGGTACCTGACCGCTACCCACTACCGTTCTTACAGGATTTTTCCAACGTTCTTGCTGGTAAGACTGTATTCTCCAAAATTGATTTGCAAAAGGCATTCCATCAGGTAAAAATTCACCCAGATGACGTCCCAAAAACCGCCATTACGACGCCTTTTGGTCTGTTTGAGTTTACTCAGATGACGTTTGGTCTGAGGAACGCAGCTCAAACGTTCCAGCGTCTAATAAATGAGGTGCTTCGTGGACTTGATTTCGTTTTTACATACTTGGATGATATTTGCGTTGCGTCAACGTCAGTAGCAGAACATCGAGACCATCTACGGCAAGTGTTTACGCGCTTAAAAAACAACAACCTTACAATAAACG
Organism: Eurosta solidaginis; assembly: GCF_040869045.1. Classification (NCBI taxonomy): domain Eukaryota; kingdom Metazoa; phylum Arthropoda; class Insecta; order Diptera; family Tephritidae; genus Eurosta; species Eurosta solidaginis. The sequence continues at coordinate 195,932,276 of NC_090324.1, forward strand.
TTACGAAATCAGAATTTGGAGTAGCGGAACTAGAGTTTCTCGGCCATTCTCTTACGAAAGATGGTATAAAACCTCTCAAGAGTCGGGTGGATGCTTTAGTGAACTTTAAACTTCCAACAGTGGCGAAAGAGTTAAAGCGTTTTTTAGCTACTTTAAATTTTTATCGACGCTTTTTGCCTCACGCACTCAAATCGCAGGCACCTCTTTTCGATATGATACCGACAAACAAACGCAACGATTTAACGCCCCTCGTGTGGTCTGACGATACCGTGCGCTGCTTTGAGTCCTGTAAAAGAGAGTTAGCTGATGCTGCTATGCTCGCACATCCACTTCCGAACGCCGAGCTATCACTTTGGGTCGACGCATCTAACTTAGCTGCCGGTGCAGTACTCAATCAAGTCGTAAACGATAAGATCCAACCGCTTGGTTTTTTTTGAGGAAGTTTTCAAAATCGGAACAGCGCTACAGTACTTACGACCGGGAGCTAACCGCCATTTATTTAGCTTTGCGTCACTTCAGGTACATGGTCGAGGGCAGAAATTGTCACATATACACGGATCATAAACCCCTGATCTTCGCATTTAAACAACGACTAGACAAAGCGTCTGACCGGCAAGTAAGACAACTTGATTTTATTGCCCAAATTACGACAGACATTCGGCACGTAAATGGTGAAAATAACGCAGTAGCAGATTTGATGTCTCGTATTGAGTCGATTACACACCAGCCGATAGATTACAAGAAACTAGCTGCAGATCAAAAAACCGATTCAGAGTTCCAATCACTCTTGAAAGGTAACACTGCTAACTCACTTAAATTTGCTTTGCTTTCTATTCCCTCTAGTGAACATAAAATCTACTGTGACTGTTCAACTGGGAAAGTACGACCGTTCATCACCAAAAAATTTCGCTCCAGTGTTCTGCAATCGATACACGGTCTCGCACATCCCGGAATAAGAGCCACAGCCCGGCTTATGACAGAAAGATTCGTTTGGCCGTCAATACAACGAGATAGCAGGGAATTCGCTCGAAGTTGCATAGATTGTCAACGAAATAAAGTCTTTCGCCACAATAGAACGCAGCTGCAACGACGAGCCATACCCAACGAAAGATTTGCCCACCTTCATATCGACATTGTAGGGCCGTTTCCGCTTTCGGATGGAAATCGGTACTGCGTTACAATAATTGATCGCTTCACAAGGTGGCCAGACGCGATTCCACTCCCCGATATTACCGCACCGTCTGTGGCCACCGCCTTAGTAAGAGAGTGGATATCTCGTTTCGGAGTTCCTACGTCAATTACCACCGATCGTGGTCGGCAATTTGAGTGTGCACTTTTTCGACAACTTCTTCAGCGCTTAGGAGTTAGCCATTTGCGAACGACGTCCTATCACCCACAAGCCAATGGCATGGTGGAACGATGGCACCGCACCCTAAAATCTGCCATCCTCTGTCATGGTGCTGACCAGTGGACAAAGCATTTACCGTTAATATTACTTGGTCTTCGATCCGCGTTTAAAGACGACTTAATGGCAACACCTTCGGAACTAGTTTATGGCACGAATCTTCGCCTGCCGGCGGAATTTTTTATCGGCAACAAACCGTCGACCGATGAACATGATTTCATTAGTGATTTTAGATGAGCTATGCGAGACATTCGCCCAGTTGGCACATCCTGGCATGCATCTCCTAAAGTTTTCGTTCATCCAGAATTGAAGTCTTGTGCGCAAGTATTTGTTAGAGATGACTCTGTACGGCCATCGCTCACAGCCCCGTACAAAGGTCCTTACAACGTGTTAAGGCGAACTTCCAAATACTACGTTATACAATTTAATAACAACGAAACAAAGGTATCGATCGACAGACTTAAACCTGCTTTCACCGCAACCCTACCTGGTTCCTAAGAGGGGGGTAATGTGGCGTATCAGCCTACGTTTTAAATCATTTAATCCTGCTACGTAAGCATATCTGCAAAATTACGTTCTCCAACACACGTATAATAGCAACTTTCGTAATAGTTTTTCAACACTGTAAATTTTGACATTTGTATTGTTTACATTCCACCGTATTTCGCAATGACTAAACTAAATTATAAAATTGTAGTAAAGATGAATAAAGAAGTGAACTTAGAACAGTAAAGTCGTGTTTTAACATAACCACATATATATACTATATATACCACCATATATATACTATATATATCACCGATCTTTATGATTTTTTCAGACAACAATATATGCTATATATGTAAGCATTCGTTGAAATGTTAAGCCTCTAGCTCTTAAAATAGGGCAGTAATTACGAAAAGTTCCTTATCTGAACAATCGGTTGTGGGAGATATATACTATATATACGACCGATCTCATAAATTTTTTCAGGAAACAATATCTGCAATATAAGAAAGTATATGGTGAAGTCTGAAGCTTCAATCTGTTAAATTGGGTAAGATATTACAAAAATCCTCTTTTTATGAAAAATCTGTTGTATGGAGGATATATTCTATAGTGGTCCGATCCGGTCGGTTCCGACAAATGTCTAATCGGACACCCAAATACACCCGCTCACCAAATTTTATCAAGATATCTCAAAAGTTGAGGGACTAGTTTGCATACAAACAGACAGACGGACAGACGGACATGGCTAAATCAACTCAGCTCTTCAACCTGATTATTTCGGTATACTTAATGGTGGGTCTACCTATTTTCCTTTAAGGACTTACAATTTTCGGTTTCGTGACGAAATTAATATACCATTTCATTTTCATGAAAGGTATAAAAATAGGTAGGTAATCTGTGTGAGGATGCAAAGCTTCACGTTTTTTGTGGTCTGCATGTAAAAACTATGACTACGAATCACGTATTTCAAAAATATATGACGTAAACGTAACTATTTGAGGAAATTTGATGAATTTTGAAGCTTCTAGCCGTAAAAAAGGGGTCAAAATGACAGTTTATATGAAGTATATAATATATATACCACCGATCTCTATGATTTTTTCAGACAACAATATATGCTATATACGTAAGCATTTTGTGAAATTTGAAGCTTCTCGCTGTTAAAACGGGGCAGAAATTGCGCAAAGTTTCTTATCTGAAAAATCGGTTGTATGAGATATATACTATGTATACCACCGATCTCAATGATTTTTTCAGACATCAATATATGCTATACACGTAAGCATTTGGTAAAATTTGAAGCTTCTAGCTGTTAAAATGGGGCCGAAATCGTAAAAAAAATATATATATACTATATATATATATCTGTTAAAATGGTGTAGAAATTGCGAAAAGTTTCTTATCTGAACAATCGGTTGTATGAGATATATACTATATATACAACCGATCTCTATGATTTTTTCAGACAACAATATATGCTATATACGTAAGCAATCGATGAAATTTGAAGCTTATAGCTGTTAAAATGGGGTAGAAATTGCGAAAATGTTCTTATCTGAACAATCGGTTGTATGACATATATACTATATATACAACCGATCTCTATGATTTTTTCAGACAACAATATATGCTATATACGTAAGTATTTGGTGAAATTTGAAGCTTCTAGCTGTTAAAATGGGGCTAAAATTTGCGAAAATATATATATATATATACTATATATATATACTATATATACCACCATATATATACTATATATATCACCGATCTTTATGATTTTTTCAGACAACAATATATGCTATATATGTAAGCATTCGTTGAAATTTGAAGCCTATAGCTCTTAAAATAGGGCAGTAATTACGAAAAGTTCTTTATCTGAACAATCGGTTGCGGGGGATATATACTATATATACGACCGATCTCATAAATTTGTTCAGGCAACAATATGTGCTTTCGTATATTGTGAAGTTTGAAGCTTCAATCTGTTAAATTGGGTAAGATATTACAAAAATCCTCTTTTTCTGAAAAATCGGTTGTATGGAGGATATATGCTATAGTGGTCCGATCCGGTCGGTTCCGACAAATGTCTAATCGGACACCCAAATACACCCGCTCACCAAAATTTATCAAGATATCTCAAAAATTGACGGACTAGCTTGCATACAAACACACAGACGGACAGACGGACATGGCTAAATCAACTCAGCTCTTCAACCTGATTATTTCGGTATACTTAATGGTGGGTCTATCTATTTTCCTTTAAGGACTTACAATTTTCGGTTTCGTGACGAAATTAATATACCATTTCATTTTCATGAAAGGTATAAAAATAGGTAGGTAATCTGTGTGAGGATGCAAAGCTTCACGTTTTTTGTGGTCTGCATGTAAAAACTATGACTACGAATCACGTATTTCAAAAATATATGACGTAAACGTAACTATTTGAGGAAATTTGATGAATTTTGAAGCTTCTAGCCGTAAAAAAGGGGTCAAAATGACAGTTTATATGAAGTATATAATATATATACCACTGATCTCTATGATTTTTTCAGACAACAATATATGCTATATACGTAAGCATTTTGTGGAATTTGAAGCTTCCAGCTGTTAAAACGGGGCAGAAATTGCGCAAAGTTTCTTATCTGAACAATCGGTTGTATGAGATATATACTATGTATACCACCGATCTCAATGGTTTTTTCAGACATCAATATATGCTATACACGTAAGCATTTGGTGAAATTTGAAGCTTCTAGCTGTTAAAATGGGGCCGAAATCGTAAAAAACTATATATATACTATATATATATACTATATATACCATCATATATATATTATATATATCACCGATCTCTATGATTTTTTGACAAAACAATACATACTATATACGTAAGCAATCGGTGAAATTTGAAGCTTATAGCTGTTAAAATGGGGTAGAAATTGCGAAAAGTTTCTTATCTGAACAATCGGTTGTATGAGATATATACTATATATGCAACCGATGTCTATGATTTTTTCAGACAACAATATATGCTATATACGTAAGCAATCAGTGAAATTTTAAGCTTATAGCTGTTAAAATGGGGTAGAAATTGCGAAAAGTTTCTTATCTGAACAATCGGTTGTATGAGATATATACTATATATACAACCGATCTCTATGATTTTTACAGACAACAATATATGCTATATATGTAAGCAATCGGTAAAATTTGAAGCGTATAGCTGTTAAAATGGGGTAGAAATTGCGAAAAGTTTCTTATCTGAACAATCGGTTGTATGAGATATATACTATATATACAACCGATCTCTATGATTTTTTCAGACAACAATATATGCTATATACGTAAGTGTTTGGTGAAATTTGAAGCTTCTAGCTGTTAAAATAGGGCTAAAATTTGCGAAAATATAAATATATATACTATATATACCACCATATATATACTATATATACCACAGATCTTTATCATTTTTTCAGACAACAATATATGCTATATATGTAAGCATTCGTTGAAATTTGAAGCCTCTAGCTCTTAAAATAGGGCAGTAATTACGAAAAGTTCCTTATCTGAACAATCGGTTGTGGGGGATATATACTATATATACGACCGATCTCATAAATTTTTTCAGGCAACAATATGTGCAATATACGAAAGTATATGGTGAAGTTTGAAGCTTCAATCTGTTAAATTGGGTAAGATATTACAAAAATCCTCTTTTTCTGAAAAATCGGTTGTATGGAGGATATATGCTATAGTGGTCCGATCCGGTCGGTTCAGACAAATGTCTAATCGGACACCCAAATACACCCGCTCACCAAATTTTATCAAGATATCTCAAAAATTGAGGGACTAGTTTGCATACAAACAGACAGACGGACAGACGGACAGACGGACATGGCTAAATCAACTCAGCTCTTCAACCTGATTATTTCGGTATACTTAATGGTGGGTCTATCTATTTTCCTTTAAGGACTTACAATTTTCGGTTTCGTGACGAAATTAATATACCATTTCATTTTCATGAAAGGTATAAAAATTGGATCTGTTATTATAATTTATATTTTATTTAATTAATATTTAAATTTATATTTATATTTATATATAATTTGAATAACTAAATGAAACCAAATATGTGTATGAAATTATTAAACAATGTAAAAAAAAATACTAATAAATTTACCCCTAAAAATAACGGTCTGCTATACTTTAAAAGCAAATTAACCTACAAACAATAGTAGATTCTGCAACTACAAAATATAAATATGTCTACATTTGTGATGTAAAATGGTAACTCTGAACAAATAGCGAATTGTATTAGATTAGGTACTAGATTAAGTAGTTTAAGATATTGAAGATTAAGGCAACTCTGTAAAAGGGGAATACAAAAGAAGAAAAAGATGGTAAATGTTTCCATTGTCACTCCTGCTGCTCATACTACCGCCACAGTCATTTCTGTTGCTGCTACCGCCGCCACCTCCGTTCATGTACCGCTGCAATGATTTCACAGAATTAAATGTTTCGGTTGCCGCTCATACAAATTCCACCGCCGTTTTTAATGCTGCTGCTTCTGCCGTAAATAAACGTAAACGTAAATGGGACAAAAGAAAGAATTCCTACACTGCTATGTCCTTTCGATGCAGGCGATGGCCAAACAGCTGTTGCAATTACAAAAGCAACAACAGCAAGCAAATAATGTTAATGATGAAAACTACAACGATAATAATAATGAAGAAGATAATGATGATGGTGATGATGATGATAACGACGATGACAACGAAGATGACGACGACGACGATAATGAAGACGATGATGATAATGATAATGATGGTGATAATGATGACGATGATGATGATAACCATGATGGCAACGAAGATGATGATGACTATGATAATTCCAATGATGATAACCACTCATGTAGCGATGCAATAAATGCATTAAATTTCTCCGGTTAGTTTTATTCGGGAAACATATGTTCCAAAACAACTGCTGGAAAATCAAGACGCATAATATCCCAAAAAATTTAAAGGCATCGGAGGAAAAAAATATTTGTTGCGTAAACTTTGATAAACAAAGAAGCAAAATTTAATTGAATATCATACCAGATAATGACATGGTCGTTCCAGTTATTTTGAGACGTGATTTTCTTAGTACGTTTAATATAAAGTTCACGAGAGTTAAGACAAAAATGTATAGCATTTTTGGATTTAAGACATAGAAACAAATTAAATATTTCTAAAGTTCACCAAATTGTGGCTGATTCCAAAGCACACTCTATCATGGTGCACTCAAACTCCTGATAGTGATGAGGAGGAACCAGAATAATATTTGTTAGAAATTAAGTTATACTGTATCGAGGTCGATTACAGTGTCAGATTGGCCGTGCTGTAACTCTGAACACAAATAGCGAATTGTATTAGATTAAGAAATGTACGATAGTAAAGATAGAAATTAAGTTATAATGTATCGAGGCCGATACAATGCGAGCTGTAACTCTGAACACAAATAGCGAATTGTATTAGCTTGAGAAATGTACGATAGTGAAAATAGAAATTAAGTTATAATGTATCGAGGTCGATTCAGTGTGAGGTTGGCCGATCTGTAAGATGGTAACTCTGAACAAATAGAGAATTGTATTAGATTAGGTACTAGATTAAGAAATGTACGATATGGAAGATTAAGGCAACTCTGTAAAAGGGGAATACAAAAGAAGAAGAAGAAAAAGAAGATGGTCGACTTCCGGTTCAAAAATATAGATTGATTGTGGAAGACTAAAGGTGTGTTTTATAAACTCAATTGCATCTCCGCTAAAATAAGTAAATATATTGGTCAAGTTTTACAGTGAATACTCGAGATTCTGCCGTTAACTCAATCAAAAGGTACATGACAAAAAGCATAGACGAGGCATTTGTTATGGACGTGGATAATGTCACCAGTTATCTGCAACTTTTAAGTGAGCAATGGGTGCTTTTCAATACAGCCCATTACGTCGTCGAAAATTCATGTGGAGCTGACAATGCAGTAGAAGAAAGTGTTCGGGAGCAGTGTGAAACTTGGTATGCCACAGCCTTGGCCAATTTCAAACGCGTAGAAAGGGTTCGAGCGGAAACGGCATCTCGTTTTGCTGCCACTATCGCGTCTGTGTCGCCAGCAATACGATTACCGAAGATGGAATTACCTATATTCACGGGTGATTCTACGGAGTGGATCGTTTTCTATGATTCCTTTTGCTCACTGGAGAGAAAAGAGATGCGCTAAATATAATCAACGGCTACAAGATTTGCGATGCAAACTACAAAGAGGCTTGGGATCTACTCACATCGCGCTACAAGGTGATGAGGGTTATCGTGAAAGCGCAACTCACGGCTATTGACGATATTCACAAAGCTACAAATGACAGCGCCGCAGCCATCAAAAATATTCACGACACTTTCCAATAACACATTTGGGAGCTCAAGGCACGGGGCGCTCCGTCGACCTTTGGGACGATTGGTTGGTGCATGAAGTGGTAAAGAGGCTTTCGTTTGAGACCAGAAAACAATGGGAGCTATCTTTAGTTAGTGACGAGCCGCCTACCTTCGAGGAGCTATCAACGTTTTTAGAAGTTCGCTGTCGTTCACTGTCAATGCTGGCTACCCCTGTGTCTCAACTATTGCTAAGCAAAGTAAATGCGACCAAATCGGTACGAAAGTCGACGAAGGTGTTTCACGCTGCTCCTGAGCAGAGTAACACGCGATGCACGTATTGCAATGCAGCGCACAGGATATACCATTGTGACAAATTTTGGAACTTTGATATAACAGCGAAATCCAAATGAATAAAGAAAGCCAAGGTTTGCCTAAATTGCTTGAGTTCAGGTCATTTTAGAGAGCGTTGCAGTAGCTCATCCGCGTGCCGCATCTGTCATCAACGTCATCATACTCTGCTACACGGGTTCTCAGCCTCAACCGCCAGCACTGCCATTACGCACGTCGCCGACGCATCCCTTACCGCTCCGACTACCGCATCTGTCACCAATTAAACAACCGCTGTTTCGGTCAACCAGTCAACCACCGCTTCATGCATCTCATCGTGTCTGAGTTCCGAAACCCTTCCACTACCCGTACCGCAAAAAACTGTTTTATTATCAACCGCTTTGTTAAGGGTTCGCGATTGTTCTGATCGGTGTCACGCGGCTCGTATACTTTCCATTCCGGTTCCTACGCTACGTTCGTTACTGATGCTTGCGTACAACGCTTGGTCCTGCCTCGTACATCATCGTCCGTTTTCGTCATTGGGATCGGTTCATCACAAGGAGATCGATGTAAGGGTGAGACATCCCTCTTACTTTCTTACAATTTTCCCAATGAACGTTATACGGTTAATGCCTTAATTTTGCCGAAAATAACGTCTGACTTGCTCTTCGGCCTGAGTGCGTCGTAAACCGGCAGTGGGTAGGCGCACAAGGGTCGATCTCGGGATTGGTGTGGTTCACTCAAATTGAAATAAGCAATACACAAGAGGGTTTTTCCTCGTTATAATATGATTTAATTCAAGTGAAAAGAAAATGTACAGTGGTTATAAAGTTACCTTTATGTTGAAACTGATGACGGTGATCCTCGGCGATGTGTGCTGGTTGGCGGTCGATCGAAAAAGAGGCCGGTTGCCCCGTTGATGACAACCGCTAAGCCGCGAAAAAGTCCTCTGGTGTTAAGGAGGGGAAAGGCCACACATACACCCACCCCCACATATACGTGCATGGGTGCTGACAACCTGCACACACACACGTGCATGTTTATGAAACGCATGCATGTGCATGCATGCACACAAATGCGGCGTCAGTGTGGGTGGCTGGAAATATTATTAAAACGTTAGGGGGGCGCCGTCAATCAGTTAAAAGTTAGGCATTGGGCCTAAACATTCCGCCCCCCTTGCGGTACGCGAACTCACAGTCCGCCAAGGATCACCGAAAGTGAAGAGGAGAAAAAATATAAAAAACTTATAACTAATTATATCTAACTTAACCTAACGACGGGCAGTCCCCCGGTTTGGCGGCTCGCAATATGGTTTGCGTAGTGTGCGAGCTTGGTTGCTGATGCCTCGGTCATTCGCCACCTTTCCCGTCATGGTTAGAGGCCTGAGCCATGTTTGCCTAGAGCTAGGTATTGCGAAAAGAAGTAAGAAGATATATGTGTTGATATTTCTTGCCGTTTATTACAAATTCATTGGAAATGAACAAGCATAGAATTTTGTATGAAGAAAATTCAATAAAAAGTAACTTACTGTAACGATAACAGATTGTAAACTCACACCTCCTGCAACTGTGTACAACAGAAATTCAATAAAAAATAACAGAGTATAAAAACGCATGTATTTCGGTCGTTACCGAACATTTTGATGTTAGGCCTTGGTTGTGCCCGAGAGTACCCAACCGAAAATGGTACTCTGAGCTAGCAAGGGGCCAAACGTGGTGGGCAGAATCCCTGGGAGAATTATCTCCGCATATACATCGGTCATTCGCCACCTTTCCCGTCATGGTTAGAGGCCTGAGCCATGTTTGCCTAGAGCTAGGGATTGCGAAAAGAAGTAAGATATATGTGTTGATATTTCTTGCCGTTTATTACAAATTCATTGGAAATGAACAAGCATAGAATTTTGTATGAAGAAAATTCAATAAAAATTAACTTACTGTAATGATAAAAGATTGTAAACGCACACCTCCTGCAACTGTGTACAACAGAAATTCAATAAAAAATAACAGAGTATAAAAACGCATGTATTTCCGTCGTTACCGAACATTTTGATGTTAGGCCTTGGTTGTGCCCTAGAGTACCGAACCGAAAATGGTACTCTGAGCTAGCAAGGGGCCAAACGTGGTGGGCAGAATCCCTGGGAGTATTATCTCCGCATATACATCTGTGCCTAGGACGAGGAGGATCGGGGCGGATGAGTAGAACTGTGGATCCGCCAGACGAAGATGTGCGTACGGTGCTGCGATGGCACCGTCGATGCTGGTTGTGGGGGTCATTCGCCGAAAATCGGATACGACAGCAGCATGGGTCGCAATCCTTTTGTTCTGTCCGTGTCTTCCTCGGATACGCAGCAGACACCCTGCTTGCCCGCCAATGTTGCTGGTAGGGAGTTGGGGCTCCTGGGCGACCTCATCCGCAATCACTGTTTTGGGGGAGCATCCATCGATTAAGGCGCGAACGAGGTGTAGCCGCCCCATGCTTCTATTTGCACGACCGCGGTGGGGGTGATCGCTACCGTCGGTATCATGGTGGCGGTGGCAGCTGAATGCGGGGCTAGAAGCCCTGCCCGGAAGGCGGACACTGTGGAGAGCTGCAACGAGCTCTATCGGTGGCTGCGATCTTGTGTCTGATGATGGGTGTGGTGTCGTTGTTGCAGGCGAAGAGGCCTTGTCTCCGCTCTGCGGTCGCGCGGTTGTTGTCTTCGTTGAGGGTCCTTGGTTTGCCGGCGAAGAGACCGAGTCTCCGCTCGGCCGTCACGAATATGGCGCAGGACTGTCGATGTGTTGTGCTGGAGCCGCTTCCTTTCATGCTGCAAAAGCGGTCGAAACGATTTGGCTGCTGGCGTTTTGTTCGGGCGAAGAGACCGAGTCTCCGCTCCGGTTCGGTGGATTCGGGCTGGACGAAGAGGCCCAGTCTCCGTTCCAGCATCTGACGCATATAATGATATGGAGTCGTCGATCCTCTCACGTGGGGACTCCAGCTCCTCCTCCACTTGTACACTCCATGGCTTGGAGCGGGCTTCGAGCAGTAGCTGTTCTTCTTCATCAGTCGAGGAGATGTGTAGCATGGTGTGATGTTTTGCGCCGCATTTTTTGCATCTTCCTTGGTTCGGGCACGCGTTAGAGCGGTGATCTAGTGCCAAGCAATTTCCGCAGTGTCTCCCACGGATCGCTGCGTAGAGCCGCTCCTCGGGGTTTTTGGCCCGAAAGATAGGGCACAAGCGTATGGGGTGTCGTTTGAAATAGACTCGGCATTCCAGTGAATAACGCGTTGCGTTCTCGGCGGCATTCCGTTGCATAGCAGCAAAACGACCCATTTTTCTGAAAGGAATGCAATGGGTTTGAATAGGTTGGGTCCTTAACGAAGTGCAGGAGCAACTGTATTATTGAGATTTGGGAAATTTTATTCGCGCGTGAGTAGGGTGAAAACCTCTCTAGATGTTTACGAGAATATATTCATATTTCGCGCACGTTATGTGCGTGGCCTCTTTCCCCGCACGTTATGTGCCTGGGTCTTTAGTGCCTTATTTTGTTTATTTTTGTGTCACCCGGTAGCGTTTTAGTTAGCCACGGGCACACTAGTGCTGCAGAAAAATGAGCATTTACGACTTTCGGTTCGCACGTTCTGGTACCGAACCGGGTAGAGAGTGTATAATGTGGGCTCTTCTGGGGGCACAGTTGTAATCTTATTGCGTTACAGATCTAGGATATCCCGATATTTACTTATTTCATTTTTAGTTTATATAAATTAATATTACAAAACATTCGCTGGGTTTACTAAATAAGGCTGCATGAACACTCCCATAATAATGACAGTCCATTTACCCCCCCCCCCCCCCCCCCCCCCCCCTGTTATTAAATAAATGAATGGTTGATCGGCTTCAACTCTTGGCTTCAAAAATTCTTAAGTGGGTAAGATAACAGGCTCAATGAGTACATTTTGTTATGGTATTTCCATTATTGACTAATGAAATATTTTCGTGAGTCGATTTACTAGTAGAGTTTTTGACGTTGAACGATGAATGTTGATTCGGTTTAGGTTTTGTATGATCATGGGTTACGACAGTGCACGATTGCTTGGTATCGGTACTTTCCATGATACCTATGTTCACCATGATTCGAATGACGATGTGTAATGCAAGATTTATTTTTATTGTTAGTCTCGTGTATTTGGCCGATGGCGTAGGAGTTCTGTGATCCTCGCTCGGTGTTAGAGAGTGAATTTGGGTTGATTTTTCGGAAATTAAAATAAATATAGACTGGCCGAAAGCCTTTAATGTTCTTTGGAAGATATCGGATCTGCGGTAGGTTATTGGTTGGCCTCGTTCCCGGTGAACGAGAGCTGGGTTTTTGGTGGATTATCGATAGGAAGGCGGAGTTCGGAAAGGAGGGAGAGGAACGGAGGGATTGTTATGAGAAGCTCTTGGCCTTCTCGCAATCCATCTCCTCCGTTGGAAGAAGGATCAGTTTGACCAAAGGTCGTCTGACTTGACCCTTCTCTGTTATGAGGTCGACTACGCGAACTCGGTTATCTTCGCCGGGGTGTACGTTGACGACTCGACCTAACCTCCATTCGTTGGAAGATAAGCTGTCCTCTTTGAGGACAGCGAGATCTCCCACTTGTATGTTTTGTTTGGGATGCTTCCACTTCACTCGTTTTTGAAGTTCGGACAGATATTCCACCTTCCATCGCTTGCAGAAAGTTTGATGGAGGGCGTTGAGTTTCTGCCATCTATTTAGCATGGAGGCAGGGCTTTCGTTCGCATCCGGTTCTGGCGGCGCCAGAAAATGCCTGCCCGTGAGGAAATGTCCTGGGGTTAGTGGCTCCAGGTCCGTTGGGTCATTGGACGCCGGGCTGAGAGGCCGTGAATTTAGACATGCCTCGATCCGGCACAAAAGGGTTTGGAACTCCTCCATGGTATATTTATGGAAAGAAGCGACATTTTTGAAGTGGCTTTTGAAGCTCTTCACTCCCGCTTCCCACAGGCCGCCCATATGTGGAGCGCCGGCGGGAATAAAATGCCAAGTTAATGCTTGATGGCTATACTTGGAGACTGTTTTGTCTCGGCTTTCTGCCAGAAAGGCTTTGAATTCCGATCGTAGAGATCTGGACACTCCAACAAAGTTCGTACCATTGTCGGAGTAGATGTTTTTCGGGCATTCTCTTCGCGCGGTAAAAAGCGTAAAGGCTGCATAGCTGCGAGGAAGCATGGGGTGCTCAGGTCACTAGTGGCTTCTAGGTGGATGGCCTTAGTGGAGAAACAGACAAAAAGGCATACGCAGCCTTTTGACAGTCGACATCCCCTACCGCGGTAGCTTTTGATGTCGAAAGGCTCCGCAAAGTCTACCCCGGTATTGGTGAACGCGCGGGTAAAAGTAGTCCGTTCGCAGGGAAGGGTACCCATAAGTTGGGAATGCGCCTGCTTTCGGTGAATAATGCAGAATTTGCAATTGTGGACGATGCCTCTGATCATGGTCTTGACGTTCGGTATCCAGTATTGGGTTCTGATGAGACGGAGCATGAGCTGGTTCTCGCCATGAAGGGAATCATGATGAAACATCATGACTGTAAGGTGAGACAGCCTACAATTGTAAGGCAAGACAACCTAGACGCCCCCTGTTCTAATAATATCATCTTTGTCGAGGTATGGGTTGAGTGACAGTATTTCACTCTTTCGATCAATAGGTTCCCTATTTTTCAATTTTACGTACTCTGTACCGTAGAATCGTTTTTGACATACTTTGATTAACGCTTGAGTCGTTGCCTTAATTTCATCGACTGAGATTATGCACGACTTTTCGTGGAACGAGGCTTTGGTTCTTGGGTGAGTTCGTTTATAAAATCTCCTAACATAGGATAGAACCTTTAAAGCCCTGGGTAAATTTGAGAATCGGTCGAGAATATCTATTTCATCTACCCTTGTCGTGGCATATGTTTGTGCCCTCTTCTCCTCAACGGACGTTTTGTATTCGGTCTCTTGTGCTGGCCAGTGGGAATTGTCTTCTTGCAGCCAAGAAGGTCCGTGCCACCACAACGAATTGTTGACCAAATCTGATGCAAGTAGCCCTCTGCTTCCTAGATCCGCTGGATTAGATTCCGAGTCCACGTGAAGCCAGTCCTTGCTGCCGACCATATCGATGATCTTATTGATTCCGTGTGCGACGAAGGTTGACCAGGAACAGGGCGGCTTTCTTATCCACATGCTAGTACGATGGTTGAATCCGTCCAGAGGTGAACTTTTGCTGGTCCCAAATGAATATTTCGGAATATTAATTCCATGATTTCTGCAAGCAGCACGGCGCCGCAGAATTCTAAACGTGGTAGCGAGATGGTTTTCACTGGAGCTACTCTGGTTTTTGCTAAAAGTAAGTGTATGAAAACCTGATCGGCTCTTTTCACGCGCATGTATACCGCTGCCGCATATGCTTTCTCGGAAGCGTCACAGAAGCCTTGAATTTCTATGTCGTCTTCCGGTGAAGAATTTACCCACCGCGGTATCCTAATGTTATCTATTTCGCTATAGTTTTGGGTGAAATTTTCCCACCGTCCTAAGGTAGTTGGGGAGACAGGTTCGTCCCACCCGGTGCCCTCTAACCAGATATTCTACATTAGTATTTTTGCCACTATGACCACTGGTGCAAGCCAGCCTAAAGGGTCGAAAAGTTTGGCTATAGCGGATAGGATTGCGCGTTTGGTGATGTTCTCGGCATTCTCCAAAGCTCTTGCTGTAAAGTAAAACATGTCTGAATTCGCGTTCCATCGTATTACGAGTGCCTTCACCGAGCTAGCCTCTTCAAACGGTCGGAAGTCTTCGCTGAGCAGATCCATTTTGGGGATGTCCTGAAGGATTTCCTCACAATTTGATGTCCACTTGCGCAAAGGAAAACCAGCTGATTGTAATGCTTCGCGAATCTCTTTTCTTGCTCTGATGGTTGACGCTATTGTATGTCCTCCCGATAAAACGTCGTCGACATACATACTTTCTCGTAGTATATTCGATGCTATTGGGTGGGTATTTTCTACAATATCAGCTAATTGCAGAAGTGACCGTATCGCGAGGTAGGGGGCGCAGTTTACACCAAATGTGACAATCTTTATTTCGTAAAGACTGATGGGTTCGTTGGGGGATGTTCGATGGACAATTCTTTGAAATTTGGCGTAATTATCGGTCACCCAAATCTGCCTATACATCTTTTCTATGTCGCTATTAAAGACAAAGCGGTACAGTCTCCAACGTAGAATTAAAATGGGCAAGTCTGCTTGGAGTACTGGACCTGGGTGGAGTATGTCGTTTAGACTAATGCTATTTACCGTAGGACTTGACGCGTTGAAGACGACGCGCACCTTGGTAGTGGTACTTTCCGCCTTTACAACGGCGTGATGGGGCAGGAAATAATTATCTGAATCGTCGGATGGTATACTATTCTTGATTTTTCTCATATGTCCGAGTGTTTCGTATTCTGACAACACCCGAACAAACTCTTTCCCTAAATCTTGGTTTTTCAGTAATCGCCCCTCATTTCTGAAGAATTGTGAACATGCGCGCTTTAGGGACGGTCCTAATGTAATATTCTCCGGGTAATCCTGCCTGAATGGTAGCGAAACTGTATACCTCCCATTTTCATCACGTTTTGTCGTTTCCTTAAATAACTGTTCACAATACCTTTCTTCTTCATTAAGCATTTTATTTTTGGGAACATTTTCTATCTCCCAGAAAGCTTTTAATTGGTTGTCCTACGCAACTTCGTTGTAGAATGACATGATGCTCTTCGTTGGACTCGGTGCTTCGATGCGACCGGTTAGTATCCAACCGAAGACTGTCTCTTGGGCCAAAAGTGTATTTAGTACATTCTTTTTCAGACCGCCCAGTATAATTTGGGGATATATGTCTCCTCCAACTATGAGATCTACGTCTTCGTTGATGTAGAACCTCTTGTCTGCCAAAACCAAGTCTGGGAATGCCTGCATAGTCATGGCGTTGATATGGCAGGATGGAAGATTCCCAGTGAGTTTGGCTAGGACTAGAACGGGTGTAGTCAGGCTGAAGCAGGCATCCACTGGTAAAGGTAATTCAATTTTGGATGCTCCTTTCACCTGAGCTGACACCGCATTTGTGATGCCTGAAACTTGGGCATGCATTTTTCTCGCTGGCAAATTGATTCTACGTTTCAGTCTTTCAGTTATAAAGGAACATTCAGACACTGAATCAATTAATGCCCGCGCGGAGAAGTCGGTACCATTATGGCGAATATGTACGCGAGCAGTTCCTAATAGCACGCCTGTGCTGGAATTGGCATAACAGGATTTTACATTCTGGTTCGCAGATTGTCGCGCCTGTGTGTTGGGATATTATCCGCATCTTTGAAAGGATTGCGCAGAGCAGTTTGCTGAGATGTATCCGCATGCAGGAGCGTGTGGTGGCGAGAGTGGCATTTGGAACAGTTGTAGGAACTGGTGCACTTCGTCACGGTGTGTCCTGGGGATAAACAATTCAGGCAGCCACTTGTGGGTTTTATAAATTTAATCCTTTCTACTGGGGTTAACTCGCAAAAGCGTGAACAGTTTCGTAATCTGTGCTCAGGGGATTTGCAGATTTTACAAATTGATTTTATTGTTTGCTTGGATACTTTTGTTTGAAAAGCACGAAGTCTTTTCGTAGGGGTTTCTGTCGGTTGTCGCGACGCGTTTTGTTTTTGCTCTTTCGAAGTGTCATGCCCTGTAAAACCAGACACTGTTTCAAGTGTCTGAAACCGATTTGACTCCCGTCTGTCCTGTTATCCATATCCCCTACTTGGATATGTCCATTTTATGGTCTATACTTTGCTCCCAAAGAGCCAACGTGCTCTCTGGTAACTTGGTTGAACAGAGATAGGTCAGGATTGCATCCCAATTGGAAGTGTCAAATTTGTGGCATTTGAGGGACGAAATACAATTATTTATATCATTTTGTAGCTCTTTTATCGAACTGCCGCACTCACTTTCTACCTTTTTTAAATTGAATAAAATTTGTAGTTGTATATTTACTAATATACGTTTGTTCTCGTATCTTTCACACGAGTTTTTCCAGGCCATCTCGAAGCCTTCATTTGTGAGAGGGCATTTTTTTACGATGTCTTTTGCTTCGCCCTGCGTTTTGTTGTTGAGATGGAATAAGTTTTCCACCCCTATCAAGCTAGAGTTGTTTATATAAATTGCCGTGAACAGGTCACGAAAAGTTCGCCAAGACGGATAATCCCCTTTAAAGCCTTCCGCGTCGCAAGCAGGGAGGCGAATTTTATGCCCATGAGGTTCTTGCTCAGGGTTGACGTTCTTTTCATCCTTCTTGTATTTTTCTGCCTCAGCAGATAGAGACGCTGAATATCGCACGTAGATTGGGTATGCTGCCTTTTGCTTCTTTCTGACCGCCATAACGTCATCCGCTGACACCTCATCAGATCCCAATAGCGAATGAAACGCAGACTTTACCTTCTTCCACAAGGACTGCAACTCTTCCTGTTGTATTGCAAGGGTGTGTTTGCTATGGTCGCTTTCCGGAATAAGGATGTAATCTTTATCAAACTCTGCGATTGATTCTACTAAACGGATGTAGGTTTCCATTGTTTTGTTTACGTTTATTAACGAGAAAATTTCCGATTAGAAAAATATAACTCTTCAGAGTTAAAATACCTGCCCAGCCCTAAATAAAAAACTATTGAACTTCGAAGTTTATTATTTATTTTGTTTATTGCAGACTTTGTCAGAGTCAACAACGAAAAGAGTTTATTTTACAGACTTTTTGTCTCGGTAGCGACAAAAACGGAGGTATATTTTTCAAACTTTTTGTCCCAACAGCGACAACAAGAAGGGTTTATTTTTGGACTTTTCTGTCTCAGTAGCAACAACAAAAGGGGGGACAACTCGCCACCTCCACAGTTAAATGAGTGTATTGTGAACAAATGAAAAGTGCGTGCGATATTGCTAATGAAAATCGAAAATAACCGGAAAAAACTGATGAAAGAAATAAATGTTTTAGAAGAAGTGAGCGCCTGATTAATTAAATTGAAATTAATGTGTTTGTGATGTGCAAAAAAAAAAAACAACAACAACAAACTTATTCGGTATCGTGCGGAAAGTGAGGTTAGGTTAACCTCTTCCTTGTGTTGTGTCTGGAAAACCTTACCACTGGTGGGGGGATAGACCAGATAATCACAAGGACCGAAATAAAATTAATACCAAGTGAATTAAATTCGAAAAAAACAAGTTATGAAAGAAAAAACTGGCGCTCACTAAAATAAAGCTTCACTCTTTTCACTTTGTTCGATCTCAAATTTTTCACAAAAAACACGGGTATTTTCTTTATTTTTCAATCACAAACATTCAAAAAAAAGTGGCAAGAAATATAACACTTACTTCTTATTGTTTTTTTGTGCTGGATTTATTGCTGTGATGGCTGTATATGCTCCCAAACTTCTTTGGTGGTTCTGCTGGAATATGCTGTGGCCAATAAATCTTTTGTTGAGTTTTTGTGGCAATTCGTGCAAAATTTTGTAGTAGGCAACTGTGCTGTGCAGGTAAATCTGATGCAGTGGACTGTATAACAAAAGGTGCTTTAAGTTCCTTTTTCGTGGAGTAAGGACCAATGTTCGGCCTGAGTGCGTCGTAAACCGGCACTGGGTAGGCGCACAAGGGTCGATCTCGGGATTGGTGTGGTTCACTCGAAATTAAATAAGTAAAATACAATAGGGTTTTTCCTCGTTATAATATGATTTAATTCAAGTGAAAAGAAAATGTACAGTGGTTATAAGGTTACCTTTATGTTGAAAGTGATAACGATGATTCTCGGCGATGTGTGCTGGTTGGCGGTCGATCGAAAAAGAGGCCGTTTGTCCCGTTGATGACAACCGCTAAGCCGCGAAAAAGTCCTCTGGTGTTAAGGAGGGGAAAGGCCACACATACACCCACCCCCACATATACGTGCATGGGTGCTGACAACCTGCACACACACACGTGCATGTGTATGAAACGCATGCATGTGCATGCATGCACACAAATGCGGCGTGAGTGTGGGTGGCTGGAAATATTACTAAAACGTTAGGGAGGGGCGCCGTCAATCAGGTAAAAGTTAGGCATTGGGCCTAAACACTTGCCATCGGAGATGCTAGATACTTCTGATTGGCCTCATATTCGCGTATTGTTTCTAGCTGATCTGTATTTCAACAAACCTGGTCGCGTCGATAGTTTGGTTGGTATGGACGTCATGAGTCGTCTAATCTCCTTCGAGCTTCGCAAAGGTCCACCCGGCACTTCCATGGCACAAAAAACCGGTATTTGGTTGCACTTTGTGCGGAAGCGTTGATATGTCGTCTTCGCCAAGACGTAACTTACAGGTGCGATGTGCAGCTCGATCGCGCGCTAAATAGATTATGGTAACTAGAAGAATTTCCCCGCAAGGCTCATCTTACAAACGAAGAGCGCTTCTGCGAAGACCACTTCGCCTCTACTCATAAGAGGTCACCCGACGGTCGCTTTCTATTGGAGTTACCGCTGAGGGTTGATGTTCCTTTGGGCGAATCATGTAATTTCGCTCTTCGAAGCCTGATGCGCATTGAACGAAGGATGGAGAATATAAGCGACTTGAGGTCGCGTTACAACGAGTTCATGCAAGACCTCTAAGTGATGGGTCACATGGAAGCAATGCCAATTTACGAACAATGCCATGTTTATATGCCGCATCATCCAGTCGTCAAGGAGTCTAGCGTCGCGATGAAACTGCGTGTTGTTTTTAATGCTTCCGCTAAAACGACTTCAAGCAACTCGCTTAACGACGCGCTGTTTGTTGGACCTCAGTTGCAAGACAACCTGTATGCCATGTTGTTGCATTTTCGAACGCACCGCTTCGCAGTAACTTCGGATAACGCCAAGATTTGCCTGCAAGTGTGCGTATCCTCGAAAAACATCGACTTTCAACGAATCGTTTGGAGGCCTCATCCATCATCGCTGATTCAACATTACCGCATGCTTCGCGTCACATATGGTGTGGCGGCCGCGTCCCATTTAGCCGTCAAGGCTTTGCAGCAAACTGCCAAAGACTCGTTCAACAAATGCGAAAAATCCGTATCAACGATTCTGAACCGGTGCATCATGTAAAGGTCAACTGCAATCCCTTCAAAAGGACGTATCGGATATTCTAGAGGAAAGCGGTTCCGAACTTCGAAAGTGGGCGACGAATTGTAAGGAGCTGATCGCAACTATCGCTGAAGCCTCTAGAAGCGTATCGCATTACGTAGTAGACTGTAGGGATGTTCATGCGTGGGTATAATGTGAAATACAGAGGGTGATCATTTTACGTTTGCAGTCGATTTAAAGGAAGAACCATCAAGCCTAACCAAGAGATCGTTTCTGTCCGATGCCAGCACTCTCTTTGATCCTCTAGGTCTGCTCGCTCTAGTAACGATCAACTCCAAAATCTTGTTCCAAGACGCAAGGTCGTGGTTCAGTCATCGTTTTCAGCTGCACAAACTAAAAGGACCGCACGTCTTTGCCAACGCTTCTGAACACGCTTATGTCGCAGTTGTATACGCCCGCACATTTTACCCGAACGGTATGGTTACTGTTCGTCTCATATCAGCGAAGACTAATGTGGCACCGCTTAAATCAACGAATTTACCACGTCTAGAACTTTGTGCGGCGCATTTAGCTGCAAAATAAGTACGACGCTTTTTAAGCAGTTTGTGCGATATCCGCTGTATGCTTGGACGGATTCAACCATCACGTTAGCCTCGTTACAAACGCACCCTAGTAGTTGGGTGACTTTCATCGCAAATCGCGTTGCCGACGTTCAAGAGATCTTGCCTCCAGAGTGTTGGCATCATGTAAGGTCCGAGTTGTATCCATCTGACTGCGCGTCCAGGGGTATATCGCCGTCCGATCTACTGTGTCATGAGCTTTGGTGGAACGGTCCTAACTTTTTGAAGGGTACAGACCAGTATTGGAAGCAGAATTCTTCGAAGCAGCATACAACTGGTATGGGCGTCCGTAACGAATTATTAGCCCACGTAGCGGACTCGGCCGAATACTGGCCAGTAGTCAAGAAATACTCTTCGTTTTCCAAGTTGCGTCGTGTCATCGCTTACGCTTTACGATTCATTGCGAATATTCGTACTGGTACTAACCGCTTACTTGACAAATCAATAGGTCCTCTGACCGTTTCAGAGTTAGCCGAAGCACAACGCCGCTTAGTTAAGTATACTCAAAACTTTTACTTCACTAACGAAATATTAATATGCTGTTTCACACGCACTGCCGTAGACTTCGCAGGTCCTTATTCGTAAAAGTTCACACATGGCAGAGGGGCGAAATCCACGAAGGTATACATCTGTTCCTTTATTTGTATGTGTACTGGTGCGATGCACCTAGAATTCGTAGGAGATTTGTCTACACCTGCAAGCGTTTCGCCACTCGAAGAGGGTATTGCCAAACCATGTTTTCCGATAATGGAACGATTTTCGTCGGAGCTGAAAAGGATCTTCGTATCATGTACGATAAGTGTATGGCAGACGATACGCTTAAGTCAATTTTCGCCGATTCCAATATAGAGTGGCGTTTCAACTCGGCGATCGCACCGCATATGGCGGATACTGGGAAACTGGTATAAAACGCATTAAATGTCATTTAAAGGCGCCCTAGGTGAAACTCTCTTATCATACGAGGAGCTCATGACATTATTAACAGAAGTGGAAGCCTGCGTCAACTCTCGTCCATTGTGCGAACTTTCAACGAGTGCACTTGACGTCGAAGCTCTAACGCCAGGGCACTTTATTATCGTTGAACCGCTTAAGGTTATCCCGGAACCTGAGGGTCAAGGGTTCTGGGGAAATCTCCAGCAACGGTGGCAGCTTATATCATCTACAAGACAGCACTCCTGGCATCGTTGGAGAGACGAGTATTTTCTGAGTTTACAACGCCGCAAGTGGTTTCGCCCGTCACGTAACTTCGAAGAAAGAGATGTTGTTGTTGTATTCAACGAAGCTACCCCTCCCACAAAGAGGGCACTAGCGGGGGTAGTTCGATGTTATCCGGGAGCTGACGGTCGCATACCGGTCGTCACAGTGAAAACGCCGAATGGCGAATACAAACGGCCAATAGCAAAAATACGTCTTCTACCTACGAAAGGAGATTTATTTTGCGAGAACGAAGACTCGTAAATACACATTTTTCCACCATGTTAAGATTGCTTAATTTTAATAATTTTTGCAAACAGTCGAATCTGTAACCTAATAATCTACTTATGTAAATTTTTTTTTCATATTCGTTAACGTAATGGTTTAACTCTGTTAATTTTCTTTGCTATTTTGTAAACATAAGAAATTAATTCTCAAGTTTTCTTTCTAATATTCTTCAAGTTTTCCAAAAAAAAAAAATTTTTATGTAATTTAAAGTTGAGCGTATCATACATAATTAGATAGTTCAAGGGCGGCGATATGTTGAGTTCGAATTTGCAAACATAAAACTTATTGTTTACTAGGGTTAATGCACAATCATGTCAAGCTTGTATGTTATGACATTTGTATTATCACCATTCCTTTTTGACATTACATTATTTTCATATACAATTGCTACAGTCCATTTTGTTGTACCGCTCGCTCTTAAATAACTAATTCATGTAGTTTTCCGATATTATTGAGAATAATAAATATGTCTTATTATTAAGAATAAAAGTATTCTACCGCGTATTCATTTAACCGGAAAACACCGCGTTTCTATAGCAAAGGAATTTCTTGCCGCTTGGCTTAGCCGCAAAGGTAAAACACCACCACCGCAAAAGCAACGATTCGCAGAGGAAATAATCCGCAACACACATTTTAATAAGGAAGAAAAATTACTAACCCATAAAGAGCATTGTAGAAAAATTGTAACACGCATACCTACACTTGAAAGGTCCGAGTTGTATCCAGCTGACTGCGCGTCCAGGGGTATATCGCCGTCTGATCTACTGTGTTGTTGTTGTTGTTGTAGCAATGCTCGCCCCACCTAATAGCCGCGACCGATCACAAATTGTCATCAATATCCTCTAACGGGAGTCCAAGGAAACTTGCCGTTTCAACAGGGGTGGACCATAAGGAAAGGGGTGTTAGAGGCGTTGGTTCCACATTACAATTGAAGAGATGGTTGGTGTCATGTGGGGACACATTGCAAACGGGGCATACATTTTGTATGTCGGGGTTGATTCTGGATAGGTAAGAGTTTAACCTGTTACAGTATCCAGAACGAAGTTGAGCAAGAGTGACACCTGTTTCCCTGGGGAGTATGCGTTCCTCTTCCGCAAGTTTTGGATAATTTTCGTTAAGTACTGGATTCACCGGGCAATTCCCGGCATAAAGGTCCGACGCCTGTTTATGGAGTTCACCAAGGACCTGCTTGTGTTTTTTCACTTCATACGGCTGGGTTCTTAGGTGCCGTATTTCCTCAAAATGCTTATGGAGATGACTCCTTAAGCCCCTAGGCGGTGCTGGTTCATCAATTAGATGTCTGTTGGGATGCCCAGGTTTCTGGGTATTCAACAGGAACTGTTTAGTCAGCATCTCGTTTCTCTCCCTGATGGGCAGTATTCTCGCCTCATTATGCAGATGGTGTTCTGGTGACATAAGAAGACAGCCCGTGGCGATTCTGAGAGCAGTATTTTGGCAGGCCTGTAGTTTCTTTCTTCCAGTGGGTGATTTTTAGGCTTAGCGACCATATGGGTGACGCGTAGCACGTAATCGGCTGGCTAATTGCTTTGTATGTAGTCATGAGCGTTTCTTTATCTTTTCCCCAAGTACTGCCAGCGAGGGATTCGAGGATTTTGTTACGGCTCTGAATTCTCGGAACAATTGCGGCTGCGTGCTCACCAAAACGTAGATCCTGATCAAACGTCACACCCAAGATTTAGGGGTGTCGGACAGTCGGTAGCGTAGTGCCATCGACGTGGATGTTCAAAATGGTCGACATTTGGGGCGTCCATGTTGTAAATAAGGTCACGGAAGATTTAGTCGGCGATAATGCCAGGTTTCGCGAGGCGAAAAAACTGGAGAGATCAGGGAGGTAGCCGTTTATTTTATTGCATAGCGCATCGATCTTTGGGCCTGGGCTTGTGGCCATTATTGTGCAGTCATCGGTGTAGGAAACGATTGTGACTCCTTCCGGTGGTGAAGGTAGCTTAGACATGTAGAAATTAAACAAAAGTGGGGATAGGACACCACCCTATGGCACCCCCTGTTTAATTCTCCTTGGTTTTGATGTTTCGTTTCTAAATTGCACCGATGCCTGCCGACCACCCAGATAATTTGCGGTCCACCTTTTAAGACATGGGGGAAGGGTAGACCCTTCCAGGTCCTGCAGTAACGAGCCATGGTTGACCGTATCAAAAGCTTTTGATAGGTCTAGCGCTACGAGTACTGTTCTATGGTGGGGGTATTGATTTAAACCGCAATTTATCTGGGTGCTAATGGCATTTAGCGCGGTGGTAGTGCTATGGAGTTTTCTGAATCCATGCTGATGAGGGGCTAGCTGCAAATTTGCTTGGAAATAAGGGAGCAAAATGGCTTCTAGCGCCTTTGCCACTGGCGATAGGAGAGATATTGGACGATACGACTCACCTATGTTAGCTGGTTTCCCAGGCTTTAGTAGCGGGACCACCTTAGCCATTTTCCATTTCTCAGGTATAACAAAGGTGGAAAGAGACAGATTGAAGACATGCGCTAAATATTTGAACCCCTCTTTCCCTAGGTTTTTAAGCATCGGCATGGCTATGCCGTCTGGGCCCACTGCTTTGGATGGTTTAGCACGACCAATGGCGTCCTCAACCTCTTTAGCGGTGATGGTGATTGGTGACGCGCTGAACTTGTGTTTATGTGCGCGTCTATTGGCTCTCCGTCTATCTTTGTCGACCGTAGGATGCATTATATATTGTCGGCAGAAAGCGCTCGCGCATTTTTTCGCGTCCGACAGCACTTTGTCACCAAAGGCGATGTGCTTAGTCGGATTTGATAGGGACTTTACGGTGGACCAAAGTTTACCCACACCGGTAGAGAGGTTATAACCTCTTAGGTGCTCCTCCCATTTCGCCCGCTTGTGTTCATCTACAAGCAATCTGATGCGTTGGTTTATATCCCTTAGTTGGGGGTCGCCTGGGTCAAGCTGTCTTATAAGGTCACATTCTCTCGCTAAGTTTGCGGCCTCCGCCGGGAAGTGGGGCCGGATTTCGGGAATTCTCCCGGCGGGAATGAAATGTGCCGAGGCGGATTTAATGACCTTACGGAAGGCATGCTCCCCTTGGCGGGTATCAGTCGGGATAGGGAGGGCAGCTAGGCGGCTGTCTGTAAAGGATTTATATTCTTCCCACTTTCCTTTTTTGAAGTTTATGAAAGTGCGTTTTTCAGTGAAGATGAAGTCGGCGTTACGCTCAAGCGAAATAAGTATGGGCAGGTGGTCGGATGCCAATGTTACCATCGGCTGCCAGTTGACGCAGTTTACGAGTTCTGCGCTCACGATTGAGATATCTGGCGAGCTGTGACAGCGTCCTACCATACGTGTGGGGGCGTCTCCGTTTATTGTGCAGAACGTCGTTTCTTCTATTTGATCCGCCAACATATCACCCCTACTGTCCGCCCGCAAGTTTGAATGACATAGATCATGATGGGCATTGAAATCGCCTAAGATAATGCGATTGTTGCCAGTGAGTAAGGCCCTGATATTAGGGCGGTATCCACTGGGGCAACAGGTGGCAGGAGGGATGTAGATGTTGATGATTTCTAGGTTTGCATCGCCTGACCGGACAGATAGGGCATTGGGGTACCCGGATGATTTGGGTTTGCGACCTGGCAACATGGCGCGATGAAACCCGTCGGGGGGTTGCCGTCGCGGAGACCAGAACATCTAGGGAAGTGGCACCACCCAAGGCAGGAGCTGCATTGGGCGGATGTCGCAAACATATATATTCTGTGCTGGCAAACGGTGCAAACGGAGGTAGGGACTAAGAGTCTGTTTCCCTGATCTACACGATTGCTGCCGGAAAAGAGGGGGGGAGAAGACGGGAGCAGGGTCTGTTGCTCAGCATTGCTTCCGACTCTACTACGAAGATTGTAGTTATGAGTGGTAACGGCTGTTTGAGTTGTTGGCGCCGTGAGGCGCGAGCAGCTGCGGGTACTTGTTGTGGCTGGCTGAGCAGCGGGGCTGTTGGAAGGTAGTGGGGGCGCTTAGACGTAGACTACGGGGCGCCCTTGGGCGTGAACAGCAAGGAGCCACAAAAGATTTAAAAAAGTTACGTGGACGTCGGGTTTTGGGATCAAGCCCAGAACAACCTGTCCGATGCAACCATCCCTTGCACGAGACACACTGAACAGAGTATGACCATCCTAAAAAGATTCTTTTCCGGCAGATGCAGCAAAACCATTTCTCAGGACCGGGGTCAGGAGACGGACCCGGATTGGATTCGATGCCTTCCCGGAGTAAGAGAATATAGAGCAATCCTGCTGCAAGGAGCTGCTGGGAGGATGATAATTTGTGGGAGGGACGAAACAAATTAGATGGGGTCACACTGAAATGACAGTCCTTGGTCGGGAAAAATCCCGAGTCGCTCCGGTACATAGAACCGACTGCCTTGAGCTTTGTCATGAGCGACTGTGTCATGAGCTTTGGTGGAACGGTCCTAACCTTTTGAAGGGTACAGACCAGTATTGGAAGCAGAATGCTTCGAAGCAGCATACAACTGGTATGGGCGTCCGCAACGAATTCGTAGCCCACGTAGCGGACTCGGCCGAATACTGGCCGGTAGTCAAGAAATACTCTTCGTTTTCCAAGTTGCGTCGTGTCATCGCTTACGCTTTACGATTCATTGCGAATATTCGTACTGGTACTAAGCGCTTACTTGACAAATCAATAGGTCCTCTGACCGTTTCAGAGTTAGCTGAAGCACAACGCCGCTTAGTTAAGTATACTCAAAACTTTTACTTCACTAACGAAATATTAATATGCTGTTTCACACGCACTGCCGTAGACTTCGCAGGTCCTTATTCGTAAAAGTTCACGAATGGCAGATGGGCGAAATCCACGAAGGTATACATCTGTTCCTTTATTTGTATGTGTACTGGTGTGATGCACCTAGAATTCGTAGGCGATTTGTCTACACCTGCAAGCGTTTCGCCACTCGAAGAGGGTATTGCCAAATCATGTTTTCCGATAATGGAACGATTTTCGTCGGAGCTGAAAAGGAGCTTCGTATCATGTACGATAAGTGTATGGCAGACGATACGCTTAAGTCAATTTTCGCCGATTCCAATATAGAGTGGCGTTTCAACTCGGCGATCGCACCGCATATGGGCGGATACTGGGAAACTGGTATAAAACGCATTAAATGTCACTTAAATGCGCCTTAGGTGAAACTCTCTTATCATACGAGGAGCTCATGACATTATTAACAGAAGTGGAAGCCTGCGTCAACTCTCGTCCATTGTGCGAGGTTTCAACGAGTGCACTTGACGTCGAAGCTCTAACGCCGGGGCACTTTATTATCGGTGAACCGCTTAAGGTTATCCCGGAACCTGAGGGTTAAGAGTTCCGGGGAAATCTCCAGCAACGGTGGCAGCTTATATCATCTACAAGACAGCACTCCTGGCATCGTTGGAGAGACGAGCATTTTCTGAGTTTACAACGCCGCAAGTGGTTTCGCCCGTCACGTAACTTCGAAGAAAGGGATGTTGTGGTTGTATTCAACGAAGCTACCCCTCCCACAAAGAGGGCACTAGCGAGGGTAGTACGATGTTATCCGGGAGCTGACGGTCGCATACCGGTCGTCACAGTGAAAACGCCGAATGGCGAATACAAACGGCCAATAGCAAAAACACGTCTTCTACCTACGAAAGGAGATTTATTTTGCGAGAACGAAGACTCGTAAATACACATTTTTCCACCATGTTAAGATTGCTTACTTTTAATAATTTTTGCAAACAGTCGAATCTGTAACCTAATAATCTACTTATGTAAATTTTTTTTTCATATTCGTTAACGTAATGGTTTAACTCTGTTAATTTTCTTTGCTATTTTGTAAACATAAGAAATTAATTCTCAAGTTTTCTTTCTAATATTCTTCAAGTTTTCAAAAAAAAAAAAAATTTGATGTAATTTAAAGTTGAGCGTATCATAGATAATTAGATAGTTCAAGGGCGGCGATATGTTGAGTTCGAATTTGCAAACATAAAACTTATTGTTTACTAGGGTTAATGCACAATCATGTCAAGCTTGTATGTTATGACATTTGTATTATCACCATTCCTTTTTGACATTACATTATTTTCATATACAATTGCTACAGTCCATTTTGTTGTACCGCTCGCTCTTAAATAACTAATTCAGGTAGTTTTCCGATATTATTGAGAATAATAAATATGTCTTATTATTAAGAATAAAAGTATTCTACCGCGTATTCATTTAACCGGAAAACACCGCGATTCTATAGCAAAGGAATTTCTTGCCGCTTGGCTTTAGCCGCAAAGCCGCAAAGGTAAAACACCACCACCGCAAAAGCAACGATTCGCAGAGGAAATAATCCGCAACACACATTTTAATAAGGAAGAAAAATTACTAACCCATAAAAACATTGTAGAAAAATTTTAACACGCATACCTACACTTGATAAAATAATATTAAAATTTGATAATTTCAAAAAAGAATTAGATGAACCATTTACTATATATGCAGATTTCGAATGTATTCTAAAACCAATAGATATTCAAAATTCTAGTAGGACTCAATGTGTACAAGAACATATTCCTTATGCCTATTAATATTTTATTAAGTGCTCATATAACAACCAACTGAATCGTTTTAAAATATATAGCGGTGTTGAAGCTCCAAAACATTTTTTTAAAAGTATTTTCCATGATTTTTTACATATTTACCACCTATATTTGAGTAAAACAGTTAGAATGCATCTGTTAACTGCCAACCAACTTAGGCGTCAAAGCAAGGATATAGTTTGTCATATTTGTGGAATGGAATTTTTATTAAATAATAGGGTAGCAGACCATTGTCATTTAACTGGTGAATGTAGAGGTCCAGCACATAATAAATGTAATTTAGTATATCAGATATCAAACTTTATTCCAATATTTTTTCATAATTTGTCTAAATATGATTGTCATTTATTTATTAAAGAGTTGTCATCTGTAGAGGGGGATATAAATACACTGGATCACAAATTCCAATTTTTTTTCTGCACCAGAGACGCCATTATCAAATTCCTATGTAAAATCACACCATGATTCCGAAAATCAAGTTTTTTTTTAATTCTGTGGTAACGTTTTTGACATTTACGAATTACCGTTTTTTTTTTCAAATAAAAAAAAAAAAAAAAAAAAAAATTGGGTCCACTTAATATATATATCTCAAGAACGAATTGAGCAATTCCAAAACGGTTTGAAGCATTTAAAAGGTAATCAAATTTGTATAAACTGTGCATACAATACTTTTTCTAGGCCCTGCAGATTCAAAGATAACGAAGAATCGTTACGGATTTTTTCAATTTTCTTTTGTAAAAATATAAAAAAATTGCCCTTTGCGAGAAAGGATCTCGAAAATTTTTATTTTTTTGCAGATTTTTTTTTTCTCTCTAAGCTCTGTTTTATGACAAAAAAAAATAAGCTTTCATTCAAAAAAATCGATGGACTAATACAAAAGTTATATAGCATTCAAGTAAATACATCCATTTAATACTTAAGTACCCTACTGGTACATATATGTTAGTATTCGTATATCAGTTAATTAGTAGGTAGATTTTCGATGGGTTATTAGATACAAAAAACTGTTAGTGTAATTTTTTCAAACCCAGGTACATTTCAAGCAAGAGCATATTTTTAAAGAAGGTAGTGTTTTATTTGTAGAAATAGGGAACCCCTTAGTCTAGGTAGGCTTGAATTTTTACTTGATCTAAGTGTAAATAATAGTACATGCGCCTTGTTCCTTCATAATATCTGCAAGGCTCGCCGGATACTGTTCAGTTTATAATTGCAGTTTATAACCCGTCATTTACTTAAAAATATAATATGAATAAAAGGCGCGAGGTGTTCTGTTTCATCTGCGGTGAAGTTATCGTTAAAAGCAGACCTATTAAATTTGAATTAGCATTAGTAATCAATTAATTAGATGCCTATTTTAATGGCCAATGATTATTTCAATTGTTTTCCGAAAAAAGCAAAGACTAATTGATTACAATTAGAAAAAAAATCAAATAAAAATCATGATTTTTTCCGATTATTGGAAAAAAAATCAAAAATAATCAAAATTTTGCATGCACGGGATAATTTCTACATACAAGTACATTTTGGGATGCAATAGTAAATCGTGAGCGCTTACCGAGACGGATATATACATATGTACATGCAACAACATGCGTATATGAGCGTTGATCTAAACATATTCTCCGGTAAGTATACACACATGTACATAATTTACTACACTCATTATAAAAAATAATGTGGGATCGAAAACGGCGGTTTTTCTAATTGCCCATAAAATATGTAAAAAAATGTTGGATTCATACGTTGGCGTACAACAGCTTTCATTTAGCAACGGTCCTTTATGGTTTCATCCTTATGTCTAGCCAATTTTGTTAAATCCAAAATAAATATATCCACTATTTTATGGCTATAAATAAAATCAAAAAAATAAATGTAAGGCGCGATAACCTCCGAAGAGATCTAAGGCCGAGCCTCTCTTCCAATTTGCGTCGTGCTCCTCTTGATTTTTCCCTACAAATTGGCCGGACGGGACCTACATGTTTTATGCCGACTCCGAACGGCATCTGCAAGGCAGATGAGTTTTCACTGAGAGCTTTTCATGGCAGAAATACAATCGGAGCGCTTGCCAGACACTGCCGAGGGGCGACCCCGCTTAGAAAAATTTTCTTCTAATTGAAAAATCTTATTTCTAAAATTTTGATGTTGCTTTGCCCGGGAGTTGAACCCAGGGCATACGGTGTGATAGGCGGAGCACGCTACCATCACACCACGGTGGCCGCCATTTTATGGCTATGCACTGATTATTTTGTACATACAAGTACATTGGTGGATGTAAATGTATATCGTGAGCGCTTATCTAGGCATATGGGTACATATATACCCACCTACAAATTATCGTGTCTATAGATGTATCCGACGAATACCTTGCGGGGGAGTGCGTATTGTTTTACGACAAAACAATATGTATGAGTAATACTGCTTAGGTTTATAGCATCATTTCCAACTGGAACGATCTTCTAAGTTCTCATTCATCATCATGATCAGTTGTCTAGCAAAAGGTTGTTATATCCCAGATAAATTTATTAACATATGTCCATGTACATTAGATTAAAACTTCTTTTTATTTCCTTATGATTACGTCTAGGATATTTCCTATAACATTTTGAGTTTTGCATAGTGAGTCATATTTTTATTACTAACAATTTTTTAAATATTACTAACAATGTAAATTTCAAACACATTTGTTTGCCTATCATACATTATTTTTTCGACATGGTTGGATATTTTCCAAGAATATCTATATATATATATATATAATATATATTTAAACCCCCCTTGCCTCAGGATCATTTGATTTTTTAGGTCGTTACAGTTCAAATATTTGATGTTTTTATGTCTATGTTAAGAAATTTATTTATAATTCTGCTACGTATTTACTTTGTTGGTGATATTATATTTTTAATATGCAAGAATATGTATGCACGAAGTGAACACTTATATATTTTAATCATATTCTGTTTCATAATAATTCTGCAATTTATTAAATATACAAATGTACATGTTAACTTTTACTATAATTTCATAAAAAATTTTCCTTGTAAATTTGCCTAAAGACCATCTACATACATATCAGAGAACAGCAAAAATCGAACACAACAACGTTCCATTACATTCGGCAGCATGATCGTGTTCAATGATCCAACTTGCTTAAACGAATATAATCGGCATTGATTTAAAATCAACAAACTTATTGCATGCGTGAATATAATCAATTCAGGCGTTTGCTCGTTTGCCTCAACGGCGATTACATTCATCGGAATGAAAGGCAAATAAATATGAAAACTCCATGCGTCTGAATATTTGCATGATTCTTCTGCCCTTACGTCACGGCGACAAGCTACATACATATAAAAGAATATGTACCAGACAGTTGAAGCAGTATGCTCTTCTAATGAAATCCCTATTACAGGAATGAGATTCTGTGGCTTTTTTAATGTTCACATGTTGTTGAAAATCTTGTGTCCAGTAACAACGGCAACGAACGAGAGATCTTTCTTAGGCTGATTAAAAACTATTTGAGAAACACGATGAGTGCAAATCGATTGAGTGGCTGTGCATCACTAAGCATCCACCGTGATAAAATTGTTACCGTTGATGAAGTTTTAGAAGAAATGGCAAAGAAAAGCCGACGCGTGCGCTTGAGTTTTTAATGTTACCTTTTTCATATCATATTCTAAATACACGTACTTTAATGTTAAAGCTAAAGACAACTTATCTTTATTTATTTAACTAAAACAAAAAAAAAAACAAACAATTCACATCAATGATTGGGATCGCAAATAAGAAAAATGATTACCAATAACCATTACAAAGAACTATTTTCACCAGTGGAGGCAGCAGCAAACACAAAAGTCCTAACTACGAGATTATAGTGAACGACTTAATCAAAAACTGTGCGGAAATGGGTAAATAAAAAAACATATTTAAGACCGTTTTCTCAGTTAACTTTAAAACCTATCTGTCCGGTAAACAAAAAGTTTGTATGAAAATCTTTAAATTTACATGAGAATATATAGCCCTAAATCTTAATTCATCGTCCAGTTCCGAACAAACAAGAACGAGAAAAATGTAAACAAAATTTGTTCTGAATTGAAAGATAAATCCAGCCTAAGAAAATTATATACTAATGTGTCACTTATGTATTTATATAATATACTTTTTATTTCCTTTCAGGAGTAAATATGTCTTTAAAAATTCATTTTCTACACTCCCATTTAAATTTTTTCCCGCAAAATCTTGGCGATGAGAGTGACGAGCATGGCGAAAGGTTTCACCAGCAAATGAAAATGATTGAAAGTCGGTATCAAGGATTCTGGGATGTCGTTATGATGGGTGACTACTGTTGGTTTCTCATAAGATAAACCGATCCTAATCGAAATAAGCGTCATAACAAGACATATAACGTTTTAAATTATAAAATAACATCTCAGAGTTAAGACAGTATGTACATATGCTAATATTTGTAGGGTACATAAGTTTTACTATATGGATATATTTATTTGAATGCTTATAACTTTTGTATTAGTCCATCGATTTTGT
This sequence comes from Eurosta solidaginis, assembly GCF_040869045.1. Classification (NCBI taxonomy): domain Eukaryota; kingdom Metazoa; phylum Arthropoda; class Insecta; order Diptera; family Tephritidae; genus Eurosta; species Eurosta solidaginis. The sequence continues at coordinate 195,966,247 of NC_090324.1, forward strand.
TGAATGGAAGTTTATTTTTTTTGTAATAAAACAGAGCTTAGAGAGAAAAAAAATTTGCAAAAAAATAAAAAGTTTTCGAGATCCTTCCTCGCAAAATACAAATTTTTTACAAAAAAAATTGAAAAAATCCGTAACAATTGTTCGTTATATTTGAATCTGCAGGGCCTAGCAAAAAGTGTTGTATGCACAGTTTATAGCAAATTTGATTACATTTAAAAATCTTAATACTGTTTTGGAATTGCTCAATTCGTTCTTGAGATACATATGATTAATCTTAAATATCTAAGAAACGTTACCATAGAATTAAATATAACCTAGATTTTCGGAATCAGGGGGTGATTTTACATAGGAATTTCATAATGGCGTCTCTGGTGCATTTAAACAGTGATAATATTCCCTTAAATCAAGAGTTGTATATTTCAATATCAAAGAGAATGTATGTTAATTATAAAGATACAATTCAACTTAGGTTTTTAGATTCAATTCGATTCATGCCTCTAGTTTAGACAATTTAGCTAAGAATTTAAATAATAATGATTTAGAAATAACAAAAGCTTATTTCCCTAACGATCATCACTTTGGTTTAATGAAACGTAAAATTATTTTCCCGTATGACTACTTAGATTCAGAAGAACGTCTCAACGAAACACAATTACCTGATCGTTCCTATTTCTTTAATAAATTATCAAATGAATCATGTTGTATCGATTGTTATCAGCATGCACAAAATGTTTGGACAACATTTAATTGCTCGAATTTATTAGATTATTTATTATTATATCTAAAAGTAGATGTGCTACTCCTCAGTGACATTTGTAATAAATTTCTTATGAAAATTTTAGAAAATTATTTAGAGGAATTTATCGACTACACCCATGTCAATATTATACATCTCCAGGATTATCTTGGGACGCAATGCTCAAAATAACTGGACTAGAATTAGAATTGTTTACTGATGAAAACATGCATAATTTTATTTTGTCGGGAATTAGGGGTGGGATTGTTCAATGTTGCAAAGGGCGTTCAGTTGCTAACAATAAATATTAAATGATTACGATGAGACTAAGTCTTCAAATTATATAATTTATTTAGATGTTAATAATTTATATTGTTATGCTATGTCACAATATTTCCCTCATAATAATTTTGAATGGATTGAAAACGTAGAGGAGTTTGACGTTTTTAGCATACCAGAAGATTCTTTAGTCGGATACATATTAGAAGTAGATTTAGATTATCCCGTAACCACTCATAATATTCATAATGATTTACCATTTTGTTTTGAAAATAAAAAAGTTGGCTCAATGAAAAACTCAAAGTTGATTGGTGATTTGAGGAACAAAATAAAATGTATTATTCATTATAGAAATTTACAACAATGTATTAAACATGGACTTGTATTAAAGAAAATTCAAAGAATTCTACAATTTAATCAATCAGATTGGTCAAAAAAATATATTGATTTAAGTAATTATCATAGAACATTAGCAGCAAAAGTGTTTGAAGAAAATTTTCTTTAAATTATTGAAAAATGCTGTGTATGGGAAAAATGTGGAAAATGTAGATAAAAGAGTAGATGTTAAATTAGTACAAGATTGGGAAAATACTAATATTGGGGGGAAGAGCTAGGAAAAAATTAGTTGCTAGGGCCTTAATAGCAAAACCAAATTTCCATAGTCTAAGCAAATTTTATAATAATTTAATAGCGATTCAATTGAAACAAATGTCAACTCTGTACAATAAACCGATACATATTGGTTTTACGTTTTAGAACTTTCTAAATTTAATATGTATGTTTCCATTATGATTGTAGGGTTAATTGTATTTAATAATTATATTGTTGTACTGGCGGCCACCGTGGTGTGATGGTAGCGTGCTCCGCCTATCACACCGTATGCCTGGGTTCAACTCCCGGGCAAAGCAACATCAAAATTTTAGAAATAAGATTTTTCAATTAGAAGAAAATTTTTCTAAGCGGGGTCGCCCCTCGGCAGTGTCTGGCAAGCGCTCCGATTGTATTTCTGCCATGAAAAGCTCTCAGTGAAAACTCATCTGCCTTGCAGATGCCGTTCGGAGTCGGCATAAAACATGTAGGTCCCGTCCGGCCAATTTGTAGGGAAAAATCAAGAGGAGCACGACGCAAATTGGAAGAGAAGCTCAGCCTTAGATCTCTTCGGAGGTTATCTCGCCTTACATTTATTTATTTTATTGTTATTTATACTTTGTATTGTAATATTTTAAATATTTGTTTGAAGCAAAGGTCGCCCAAATTTTTAAATTTTCAATTTTGATAAATGAATTTTAAAAAATTTTCATTCTGCTGTAAATTTTCGATTAAATAAAAACATACTTTTAGGCGTGTTGCTTTAAATATATAAATTTATTTCAACCACTACCCCGGCGATCCAGCCTTAGTGAATCCGAACTCTCCTATCGACGTCTCTCGTTCGTTACCTACGCGAAAATACAGGCTATCTGGTGAAATTTTACATGTTTATGCAAAAAAACATAACAAGAATCAATAGAAATATACAAATTTCAACCAGTGAGAGTGTTAGCCAATTGGAAATTGCTCCAAAAAGTTTCTAAAACGTGTTATAAAAGTGCAACTAATTCGGTTATTTATCGTTGTCGTTGTCGCAGTGATCATAAACGCCATTACGATCAAGATCACCCAAATACCACAAAGTCAACAGTAACATCAGTGCTAAGAATTTAAACAGTTACAAATTTAGCAGATTCACCAAAAAATAAATATAAAGCTTCAAGTGCGCTACTTAAGAAGAACTGTTATCATAGCAGTGCGCCTGCCAGTATAGATATTAGTATCTTCGACTAATACAAACAAAATAGTTGCATCTGTCGAAACAGAAGAAGTTTCTATATCGTCTGATATTAATTATAGTGATTGTGTTGCACACCGAACACGTTCAAAAACATATAACTCAGAAGTCGCCCAAAATTTTGATCGAGGTGCATCTTATCATAACAATAGACATTAATTCCAGTTTACATCAGTCAAAAAGCATACGCGGCGAATTGGAAATAGCTTAAACAAAAGCAAAACTAATAGCAATAATTTCAATCATTTATAGAATTGACACCACCAGCAACAACACAGTGTATCAGTATCAGTACGAGCAGTAGTAGTGGTAGCAGCAGCTCAGGCAAACGAATTACGTCTAACAAGCGAATACAAGTCCATCATCAGTATCATAAAATAAAAAAAGCAATATCGAAAATCAAATACAGCAACAATATTATCACACAAGTAAGGAAGGCCAATTTCGGGCGTAACCGAATATTGCATACTCAGCTGAGAGCTTTGGAGACAAAATAAGGAAAAATCACCATGTAGGAAAATGAACCTAGGGTGACCCTGTAGTGTGTTTGTATGACAGGGGTATCAAATGGAAGGTATTAGGGAGTATTTTAAAAGGGAGTGGACCATATATTTGCTGGTGGACGCCTTTTCAAGATATCGCCATAAAGGTGGACCAGCGGTGACTCTAGAATGTATTTGTACGATATGGGTATCAAATGAAAGGTGTTAATGAGTATTTTAAAGGGCAGTGGTATAAAAGGTGGAAAATTAATAGAGTGTTTGTGAGGTGTAAGTGTGAATGAGTGAATGAATCTTTATTCAAATATTGTTAGCTTATTTATACTAAATTATTCTAAGCATATTCTTACATACATATTTACCTTAAATATACATACTTACATACCTACATACAAATCGACACAAATATGTGCCTACATATTTGTGTTGAGTAGTGACATCTGTGGGAAATGCAATGTCAGCAAATTTGCCTAAATGCAAATTTGGTTTAGCCGTGCGGTGTATTAAATCGTGTGAATTGCGCTGTCAGCAACAACTAGCAAATGCCCCTTTTGTGTTGATTAAACTTTAGACTCTTTTTGTTACAGGGTAGCACATTAACTGGTTTACTCATTTGGCATTGAAATTGTTGGCTGTTTACACTACATCTCCCTTTTTTTAGAATGCGTATGCGTTTGGCGAATGCATGAGCATTCTATGTTTATTTAATTAAATATAAATTAATTCTATATTTTGTATTTTATGTTTATAGGTCGAAAATTTACTTATTCTATTTATTTGAGTCGATTTTTGTGTATTATTACTTTCTTATTGTTTATGATAACGCTATTTCCTATTCTAGACTGGATTAAAGTGTAATTATTTTTATTATCTATACTTTCTGCTTTATAGCGTATCAGAGTAAAATTATTATTTTTATCGATATTTTCTACCTTATAGGGCCCTTTATATCTACTATCTAACTTATGACCTGCTTCATTTTTTTCTAACACTAGATCTCCTTTAGTTATTTCCTTATAGTGAATATTTTTATCATAACTAATCTTTTGTTTTTCTTTAGCTTCTTTAACAAATTTAAAGGCTCTAACCTGTGCTCTTTGTAACCTACATTTAATTTCTTTATCGTAAGCCTCATAATTTTATAATGGGCTTACCGTATTTTCTTGTAAAAATTCGTAAGTCTGGGGTTTTTACCAAAGATCAATTCGAATGGACAATAACAATTGACTGTAGATGGGGTTGTATTGTAACAAATTGCAAAATATTTAAGATACTCATCCCAATCATATTTGTTAATGGATATGTATGAACACACATATTCGTTGAAAGTTCTATGGCTACGTTCAACAGTGCCTAAAGTTGCGTAGATGTTTTGTGCTTAATATTGAAAAGCTTACATAGTTCCTCAAACAAGCTATTTTTATATTCAGATCCCACATCCATTATTAATGTTTTCATACTTCCATAGATTAAGATGAAATTTTCGAATATGGCCCTGGCTACTGTTTTTGCATGTTTGCTCTGTATGGTATTGCAACTAAGTATTTAGTCAAGTCACATATCAGAGTGACAGCGTATTCATTTCCATTTAATGATCCCGGTAAAGGTCCAATTGTGTCTATTTTACTATTTCGAACGCCTTCGGTGGTGTTTCAGTCAAAATCATTGGTTCTTTTAAATTTGTATTAATTTTATTTTTATTACAATTTACGCATTTCTTTATATATTTTCTTATATCATTTTTCATATTTTTCCAGTAATATTTTTGTCTTATTTTATTAATTGTACGGTTGATTCCTGGGTGGCCACCACTAACAGGATCATCGTGATATTTTTGAAGAATCTTTTTAATTTTATCATTTTCCGTCAGATGCACAACCTCCGGAGTTAATGCAATTGTTAAATTTTTGAGAACTTTGGTACCTGTTTCTTTAAATGTGTCTACTCGACTATAATTAAACAATTTGTCTCCTAAGGACAACTGTATTTTCTTAATTCGCAAATTGCCGGCTTTTTCCATAAGACTGGTAAAGAATTGGTTTAAGTCACTCTTCGCCTCAACAATTTGATTCTCTATATTTATTTCACTACAAATTTTCTTTCCTTTTTATACTCAGTTGAGCAGAGCTCACAGAGAATATTAACTTTGATTGGATAACGGTTGGTTGTACAGGTATAAAGGAATCGAGATAGATATAGGCTTCCATATATCAAAATCATCAGTATCGAAAAAAAATTTGATTGAGCCATGTCCGTCCGTCCTTCTGTCCGTTAACACGATAACTTGAGTAAATTTTCAGGTATCTTGATGAAATTTGGTATGTAGATTCCTGGGCACCCATCCCAGATCGCTATTTAAAATGAACGATATCGGACTATAACCACGCCCACTTTTTCGATATCGAAAATTTCGAAAAACCGAAAAAATGCGATAATTCATTGCCAAAGGCGGTTAAAGCAATGAAACTTGGTAGATGGGTTAACGTTGTGACGCAGAATATAAAATTAGTAAGATTTTGGACAATGGGCGTGGCACCGCCCACTTTTACAAGAAGGTAATTTAAAAGTTTTGCAAGCTGTAATTTGGCAGTCGTTGAAGATATCATGATGAAATTTGGCAGGAACGTTACTACTATTACTATATATGTGCTAAATAAAAACTAGCAAAATTGGATGAAGAACACGCCCACTTTTCACAAAAAATTTAATATCTTTACTGTATATAAGTAAATTAAGTCAAAATTCAACTCCACAAATGATATGATGCAACAAAATACAAAAATAAAAGAAAATTTCAAAATGGGCGTGGCTCCGCCCATTTTCATTTAGTTTGTCTAGAATACTTTTAATGCCATAAGTCGAACAAAAATTTACCAATCCTTCTCAAATTTGGTAGGGGCATAGATTCTATGATGGTCACTGTTCTCTGTGAAAATGGGCTAAATCGGTTTAAGCCACGCCAAGTTTTTATACACAGTCCACCGTCTGTCCTTCCGCTCGGCCGTTAACACAATAACTTGAGCAAAAACCGATATATCTTTACTAAACTTAGCCCACGAACTTATCTGAACTCACTTTATCTTGGTATACAAAATGGCCGAAATCCGACCATAACCACGCCCACTTTATCGATATCGAAAATTACGAAAAATGAAAAAAATGCCATAATTCTATACCAAATACGAAAAAAGGGATGAAACATGGTAATTGGATTGGTTTATTGACGCAAAATATAACTTTGGAAAAAACTTTGTAAAATGGGTGGGATACCTACCATATTAAGTAGAAGAAAATGAAAAAGTTCTACAAGGCGAAATCAACAGTGTTTGGAATCTTGGCAGGAATACTGTTAGTGGTATTGCATATATAAATAAATTAGCAGTACCCGACAGATGATTTTCTGGATCACCTGGTCCACATTTTGGTCGATATCGCGAGAACGCCTTCACATATACATCTAACGGCCACTCGCTTTTAAAACCCTAATTAACACCTTTAATTTGATATCCATATCGTACAAACACATTCTAGAGTCACCCCTGGCCCACCCTAATGGGATATCTCGAAAAGGCGTCCACCTATAGACCTAATGCCCACTCCCTCTTAAAATGCTCAGTAACACCTTTCGTTCGATACCCATATCGTACAAACATTATAGAGTTACCCCTGGCCCACCCTAATGGCTATATCTCGAAAAGGCGTCCACCTATAGACCTAATGTCCACTCCCTCTTAAAATGCTCAGTAACACCTTTCGTTTGATACCCATATCGTACAAACATTCTAGAGTCACCCCTGGCCCACCCTAATGGCGATACCTCGAAAAGGCGTCCACCTATAGACCTAATGCCCACTCCCTCTTAAAATGCTCAGTAACACCTTTCGTTTGATACCAATATCGTACAAACATTCTAGAGTCACCCCTGGCCCACCCTAATGGCGATATCTCGAAAAGGCGTCCACCTATAGACCTAATGCCCACTCCCTCTTAAAATGCTCAGTAGCACCTTTCGTTTGATACCCATATCGTACAAACTTTCTAGAGTCACCCTTGGTCCACCTTTATGGCGATATCTCGAAAAGGCGTCCACCTATAGAACTAAGGATTACTCTCTTTTAAAATACTCATTACCACCTTTCATTTGATACCCATATCGTACAAACACATTCTAGAGTCACCCTGGCCCACCCTAATGGCGATATCTCGAAAAGGCGTCCACCTACAGACCTAATGCCCACTCCCTCTTAAAATACTCAGTAATACCTTTCGTTTGATACCCATATCGTACAAACATTCTAGAGTCACCCCTGGCCCTCCCTAATGGCGATATCTCGAAAAGGCGTCCACCTATAGACCTAATGCCCACTCCCTCTTAAAATGCTCAGTAACACCTTTCGTTTGATACCCATATCGTACAAACATTCTAGAGTCACCCCTGGCCCACCCTAATGACGATATCTCGAAAAGGCGTCCACCTATAGACCTCATGCCCACTCCCTCTTAAAATGCTCAGTAACACCTTTCGTTTGATACCCATATCGTACAAACATTCTAGAGTCACCCTTGGTCCACCTTTATGGCGATATCTCGAAAACGCGTCCACCTATAGAACTAAGGATTACTCCCTTTTAAAATACTCATTACCATCTTTCGTTTGATACCCATATCGTACAAACATTCTAGAGTCACCCCTGGCCCACCCTAATGGCGATATCTCGAAAAGGCCTCCACCTATAGACCTAATACCCACTCCCTCTTAAAATGCTCAGTAACACCTTTCATTTGATTCCCATATCGTACAAACACATTCTAGAGACACCCCTGGTCCACCTTTATGGCGATATCTCGAAACGGCGTCCACCTATGGAACTAAGGATCACTCCTTTTCAAAATACTCATTAACAGCTTTCATTTGATACCCATATCGTACAAACATATTCTAGAGTCACCCCTGGTCCACCTTTATTGCGATTTCTCGAAAAGGCGTTCACCTATAGAACTAAAGCCCATTCCGTTTTAAAATACTCATTACCACCTTTCATTTGATACCCATATCGTACAAACACATTCTAGAGTCACCCCTGGTCCACCTTAATGGCGATATCTCGAAAAGGCGTCCACCGATAGACCTAAGGCCCACTCCCTCTTAAAATGCTCAGTAACACCTTTCATTTGATGCCCATATCGTACAAACAAATTCTAGAGTCAGCCCTGGTCCACCTTTATGGCGACATCCCTAAATGGCGTCCATCCATAAGTCTATGGCATACTCTCTCTTAAAATACTCTTTAATACCTTCCATTTGATACACATGTCATACAACCACATTCCAGGGTTACCCTAGGTTCATTTTCCTACATGGTGATTTTCCTTATTTTGTCTCCATAGCTCTCAACTGAGTATGTAATGTTCGGTTACACCCGAACTTAGCCTTCCTTACTTGTTTGAAATATAATTTCGGAGGATCGAAAACGAGCTGGACCAGTCTTTTTACGTCACATTTATTATGCGCTTCGTATACTATAGGGTTCTCTTTGTGAATTTTCTTCTCTTCATTTCTGTTGTTGTTATTATTGGAATTCTTTTTAGTTTGCGATCTCGTCGTTCATTATTTTACATGCCTGTACTGACATTTCTTTCAAATCATTGATATCTATTCGTGACAGAGCGTGTGCCACGTAATTTTCTCTCCCGGCTATGTACTCCACCCCAAAGTCATAATCTTCTAAATCTAATCTAATTCTAGTTAATTTAGATGAAGGGTTTTTCATTGAGAATAAATATGTTAAAGGTCGATGATCCGTTTTCACTGTGAATTTTTCGCCATAAACATATGGTCAAAAATATATAATGGCCCTATGTATGGCCGCCAATTCTTTTTCGATCGTGGCTTTATTTATTTCGCCTTTTGTAAATGATCTTGAGGCGTAGGCAATGGGTAATTGTTTTCCTTCATACTATTGGCTTAGCACAGCACCGCAAGCATAACCACCTGCGTCAGTTGTAATGACTCTCTATCAAAATTGGGATATTGTAGGATGTTTGGACTAATTAATGCATTCTTTAGGTAGCTAAAGGATTTCTCGCAGTCGTCTGTCCAATTGAAAATTACATTTTTCTTACTAAGCCTTGTTAGAATCCTGGCGTATTCCGCGAAATTTGGTATGAATCTTTTATAATAATTGCAAAATGAGCAAATCTTTTTGCTTCATCGGTATTTTTAAGAGTTGGGTAATTTTGAACAATTTTAAATTTATTTGGGTCTGGTAAAATTCCAGTACTTGTGCATTTATGTCCCAGATAAGTAACTTCTTGATTGAAAAATAGACATTTGTCCGGATGTAATTTTAAATTATATTTTCTGCATGTGGAGAATACATCCCGTAAATTTTTAATCATATGTTTTTCGGAGCATCCTAATACGACTAAGTCGTACATGTATAAAAATACCTGTGATGGTTTCAGACCTGCGAATGCCAATGTCATCATCCTCTGGAATGAGTTTGGAGCTACTTTGGGGCCATAAGGCAATCTTTTGAAACGATAAGTACCGTTATCCGCTGTAAAGGATTGTGATATGTGCTTGAGGTAGTCTATAATTTTGAATATACACAGGAGTGTTATCTCTCATATGCAACTTTTGTTTGTAAAAATTGTTGGTTGTGATTGGTTCTGTTTCTAATGAAAATATATCAACGAATTCTGAGCATAATGTGTTGAGTGATTTATTAGCGAATGGCGGGAAATTTTTATTCAATCTTTCTAACTTTTTATTTTTTATTATTAGCTCAGTGAGGTGTATTTTCAATTATCACATAATCCTCTAAACTTTCTGTTTTGATGTCATAATCTTGAATGATTGCATGTTTATCTGTTGTATTTATTATTTTTATTAAAGCTTGATTCGAGTTTACTATCGCGTTGGCTACAAAAATGCTATCAGTCAATTCTTGATGAGGTACTAATAGTTCCTTATTGTAACTATTGATATGAACCTGTCTAATTACTTCGGATCTTGCGGGTATTGTAATGCTATTGATTGTTGGTTTATTTTTCATTTGTATTACTATATCTTCTGGGTAATGGTATGGTCGTAGTATTAGGTTGTCCCCATTTTTATTATAATCTAAAATGCAATTATATTTTTTAATGAAGTCGAGTCCCAAAATTCCATCACATGGGATAGGGAAATTATTTTCTGCTATGTGAAATTTGTGTCGTATTAAAAGACTATCATCTGTTAGATCTGCTTTTACTGTTCCAAGTATGCTTGTTATGCCCCGGCCAATGCCTTTTAAATCTGTGATCTGTGAGTTATTTATCGTGACATTACTGTCAATTTGACCCTTCTTTATTATTGAAATATCCTGTATCTATCAGGAACGTTGAAGTTGACTTGTTTAGAGTGGTATTGGAAGATATGTAGCTGTTTAGATGCAAGTTGAATGTACATACTTTATTACCGTTGGAGTTTACTGTTGGAGTGGAGTTTGCTGGTTTTCCTGTTGGTTTATATTACGGAGATTGCTCGTGTTACTCCGATTAGATGATCTTGACTGACCTCCAAAATTGCGTCTTGGGAAATTATTATTTTGTCTATTACTATTATTATTATTATACCTGTTAGCATTACCATAATATCTTCGGTTTTGGTTACCTCGATAATTATTATTTTGGTAGCTTCTTCGGAAGTTACTTCAATAATTACCTTGTGAGCGCGTCAGGCGTAAAACTGTATTTGAGTTACCCTTGACTTCAGTACAGCTATTCGTAAATTTTGAAATAGCCTCGTTCATAGATGTGAACGTTCCTGCTTGCATTATCAATTTAATTCTTTCGTTAGCCGAGTTCTTACATATAGCCTTTACAGCTGATTGTGTGGCATATTTGTTTGCCACAGCAGGTGCAAGACCGTCAGATATGTAAGCACCCTCCAACGATTTTGTTAATTTTTCGATTTCGGCAGTGTACTGGTTAGCTATTTTACTGCGCTGTTGGACGTTTAAGAGTTTTGCCATCCAAACTTCTACAGATTCACCTTTAATTGCTGAACTCAACTTTTGCTTTATTGCTAGTATTGAATTTTCAGTGCCCAAAAGGTTTCTATCTGTTCCCTTGAGGTAAGTTTTTATCATGGCGACTGCTATGGTCTCATGAGTATCCTTAATTTGTTCTAGGATATCTAATGCGTATAAGAAACCATTTAAGTTTTTAGGCTTACCATCAAACTCAGGCAGAACTGACGAAGCCGTTTTTAAAAATTCTACTGTGGTTTGTGCCATTTTGTCTTTTCTTGTTTGGTAGTTTGGTGTCTCTATTAAAATTTCTTTTTGTTCCAGTTTTTGTTCTTCTTTTTGTTCTACTTATGGTTCCTCTTCTAAATCGGAGGCTGACTCCAGCAGGAATGTGCTAAAGTCTATTTCTATTTATTTTTTGAATCTCGTTGGTACTATGAATTCTATATCATATTTTGCTAGTGAGGACACCAACTTGTCTCTAACGCTTGTAAAAATTCTTGGTCTTTTCGATTGCCGTCTAGTTTACCATTTAACTATTGTATAGTTTTTCCTATTTTGTTAAATGCTTCAACTATTATTTTGAGATGCTTTACTACTGTTTCTGCCTTTACTTTTGTCTTTTTATTAATACATTTGTAAGATTTTTGTCTTATCGTTTTTTCTTCTATGAGTAGTTTAACGATATCTTCCCATTTGCCCATTGGGGATGGTAGATAAAAATTTTGTTAAACCTTCTCTAAACCATCGGCGCGGCTGGCATATCGATTTTTTAGGAATTTGTTATGGGTTGAGTAGAGCTTCAGAAACAAATTAATGCAACTAGCAGATAATTAGAAGCATGACCTTAATAATATCTAGTGCCTCAGTATGGTCTACTATTTGGACTGAGCTTACAACGTTTGCCGTTAGTTTTTCTATTTTTAATTCTTGGCCTCCCATCGTAAAAAAATATGAAGAAAAAATTTTTTTTTTTTATTAATTTTTTGTCGTTATATTAATCTGTTCTTCCTAAAAATTTGACTTCCAACCTATATAACTCTTCAGGTGTTGTTGAAAATGGGTTCCTTACGTTCCATATTGTTGGTTCCCCAGGCATATAAATAAGTTTCCAATAATTTTTCATCCATACTAGGGTTTTTTCCTCATCTACCATTTCAATTTTATTTTTAAAGTCCTCAAGTGGGCCTTTTACATAAGTTTTAATCTTCCTAGGTATTTCCGTAATTTAAAATCAATAAGTTAATTTTTTCTTCCCTCCTACTCAAGTTTATTTTTTCGTATAGCTTTGCTATGGATCTCCTACCGTTGGCCTGTTTTACTCCTCTTTTTCTTTTCAATTTTACCGGCTTTGGGACTTTAGGTTCCTGAATTTTTTGGATCCTATTTCTCTTTCTGTACTCCTCGATTGTTAGTGGCTTAGGGCCTTGCTTGACTTTCTCGGGTGTTTTGTTTTCACCTCCTTGCAAATTTAAATTTAATCTAACTAATTTATCAAAAATTTGGTAAAATTGACTTTGATTTTGTATGCTCTCTTCTGGGGAAATAATTCAATAATTAGGAGAAAAAAGACATTTTTTACAGCCAAAATATAATTTTTGCTTGTCAATAGGCAACCTTTATTTTGCCGGAATATTGTTATTGTTACCTACTTAAAAATAATTATTATTGTTAATTATTATAACAGATATTTGCTGCCTTTGTTGAATTGTGTCCTTTTTATTTTTTGCTGTGTATTTGTCAACCCGGCTTTCTTTAATTTCTTCCCAATTATCCGGAAAATATTATTCCACTTCGCTTGCCGCGGCTCCACTTGGTGAAATGTTTGGCAATTTGGAGCACTGCCTATCACTGTCGATTTCTCGCTGCTGTTGTGAGATTTGTTGCCTTTGTAGTATTTTTGCCTTTTTCTTCAGGGTATTCGTTAATTTCTTCCCAATTATCTAGCAAATATTATATTCCACTTCGTTTGCCGCAGCTGCACTCGGAAAAATGTTTGGCAATTTGGAGCACCGCTTAGCACTGTCGATTTTTTGTTGCTGTTGTATGATTTGTGTAGTATGTGTATATATATGTAGCGCTTAGGTTGAATAATCAGCCAGTTTTATCCTTGCCTATGAATTAGGCTGAATAATCAGCTAGTATAATCAAGGCAGGATCGCCATTTAAAAGGTGGAAAATGAATAGAGGGTTTGTGAGGTGTAAGTGTGATTTAGCGAATGAATTTTTATTCAAATATTGTTAGCTTATTTATACTAAATTATTCTAAACATAATCTTACATACACATTTACTTTAAATATACATACTTACATACAAATCGACACAAATACTACATATTTGTGTTGAGTTGTGAGGTCTGTGGGAAATGCAACGTCAGCAAATTTGCCTAAATGCAAATTTGGTTATACATGCGGTGTACACACATCTGTATTAAATCATGTGAATTGCGCTGTCAGCAACAATTAGCAAATTCCCCTTTTTTGTTGATTAAAATTTAGACTATTTTTGTTACAGGGTAGCACATTAACTGTTTTACTCATTTGGCCTTGAAATTGTTGGCTGTTTACACTACAGTGGGCCGTAGTTCTATAGGTGGACGCCATTTCGAGATATCGTCATAGAGGTGGACCAGGGGTGAATCTTGAATTTGTTTGTACGATATCTGTATCAAATGAAAAGTGTTAATGAGTACTTTAAAAGGGATGGGCCTTAGTTTTATAGGTGGATGCCTTTTCGAGATATCGTCATAAAGGTGGACCAGGGGTGACTCTAGAATGTGTTTTTTCGATATGGGTATCAAATGAAAGGTGTTAATTATTATTTAAAAGGCAGCGGGCCTTAGTTCTATAGGTGGACGGCTTTCCGAGATAACGCCATAAAGATGGACGAGCGGTGACTCTATAATCTGTTTGTACGATATGGGTATCAAATTAAAGGTATTAATGAGGGTTTTAAAAGGGAGTGGCCCTTATGTGTATATGTGAAGGCGTTTTCGAGATATCGACCAACAGGTGGACCAGGGTGTCCCAGAACATCACCTGTCAGATACTGCTAATTTATTTATATACGTAATACCACGAACAGTATTCCTGCCAAGATTCCAAGGGCTTTTGATTTCGCCCTGCAGAACTTTTTCATTTTCGTCTACTTAATATGGTAGGTGTAACACACATTTTACAAAGATTTTTCTAAAGTTATATTTTGCGTCAATAAACCAATCCAATTACCATGTTTCATCCCTATTTTCGTATTTGGTATAGAATTATGGCATTTTTCATTTTTCGTAATTTTCGATATCAAAAAAGTGGGCGTGGTCATAGTCGGATTTTGGCCATTTTTTATACCGAGATAAAGTGAGTTCAGGTAAGTACGTGAACAAAGTTTAGTAAAGATATATCGATTTTTGATCAAGTTATCGGGTAAGCGGCCGAGAGGAAGGACAGACGGCCGACTGTGTATAAAAACTGGGCGTGGCTTCAACCGATTTCGCCCATTTTCACAGAAAACAACTATCGCTATAGAATCTATGCCCCTACCAAATTTCACAAGGATTGGTAAATTTTTGTCGACTTATGGCATTAAAAGTATTGTAGACAAATTAAATTAAAAAGGGCGGAGCCACGCCCATTTTGAAATTTTCTTTTATTATTGTATTTTGTTGCACCATATCGAGAATAAATTGGCCTGAGTGCGATGGGGATATTGATGAGAGTATATCCCATTTTAATAATGTACTATACGGAATATTTAAAAAATGCATACCTACGTTCGAAACCACTGCTATATCATCATCGGCTTGGAGCACTAAAGAATTGAAATGCCTAAAAAATCAGAAGACGCGTTCATTCAAACCCTACAAACTTTCTGGATCAATGACTGACTATGCCGCCTACTCAATTTTACGTCACAAATATAACACATTGAACAGAATTTGTTTTAGGAACAATATCAGTAGGATTAAAAGCTAAATTTGCGTTAATCCTAAGTCGTTTTACAGCTTTGTTAATTCAAAAAGGAAGATAAAAGGGTTTCCTTCTACAATGAAGCTAAATGATCAGATTTCCAACGATAGTTTCGAAATTGCTAACATGTTTGCGGATTTCTTCGAATCTACTTATTCAAACACCTACGATTTCCCGCCATCGAATTATCCTTTCAAATACTTTTCGATACTTATATCGACCTCTAGCCTGTTTGTTTAATGCGTCCCTGAAGCAAGGGGTATTCCCCAAGAAGTGGAAAGAATCATTCATTATACCACTGCATAAAAATGGAAGCAGAACGTGTGTTATAAATTATAGAGGAATAGCCAAACTCAGCACTATTCCTAAGCTATTTGAATTGATTATCACAAAACAGATTGCTTTTAGAGTATCTTCATTAATTGACTTTTCACAACATGGCTTTTGCAAGGGTAAATCAACGGTGTCCAACTTGCTCGAGTTTACAACCTTTGTATCCAACAGTTTTAAGACTAATTGCGAAGTTGATCTTATTTATACTGATTTTAGTAAGGCATTTGATAAAGTTTCTCATTCTATACTTTTATTCAAACTTGATCGGTTAGGATTTCCTCCTTTGCTTCTATCTTTGGTTTCTTCTTATGTGAAGGAAAGAAAACAAACAGTTATATTTAATAATTATTGGTCTCGGTTCATAAACGTAACTTCTGGTGTTCCTCAAGGCAGCCATCTTGGTCCGGTT
Organism: Eurosta solidaginis; assembly: GCF_040869045.1. Lineage (NCBI taxonomy): Eukaryota > Metazoa > Arthropoda > Insecta > Diptera > Tephritidae > Eurosta > Eurosta solidaginis. The sequence goes on from NC_090324.1 coordinate 195,982,311, forward strand.
TTGTTCCTGTTGTTCATTAATGACCTTCCTAGTGTTTTGAAGAGCTGCAAGCCGTTGATGTACGCTGATGATGTCAAACTTGTAATGCCTATCCGCTCACCCGTAGATAGGGCATGTCTTCAGGCTGATCTGAATAGTCTTGGTGACTGGTGTAATGTAAACGCCATGTCACTAAACCTACCTAAATGTAGGTTCATGTGTTTTACAAGGAAGTCCTTCCAATCCCATGATTATGTTATTGGCGACTATGTAATCAAGCAAGTCACTAATTTTATTGATTTAGGCGTTACAATCGACCCAAAACTCGATTTTAAACTTCATATTGAATCTTGCGTGAATAGCGCTAAAGGTACTTTGGCTTTCGTTAAACGTTGGTCTAAAGAATTTAATGACCCATACGTTACAAAAACTCTTTTTACATCATTGGTCAGACCTACTTTGGAATATGCTTCAATAATTTGGAATCCGCGTTATCAGGTTCATTCTGTCAAGCTGGAATCGGTCCAGAAACAATTTTTGCTTTTCGCTCTAAAACACTTACCATGGGATCCTTCTAAAAATCTTCCCCCCTATTGCAGCCGGTTAAAACTAATACAGCTGCCCACATTGCAGAGCCGCAGGGAGATGCTTGGTGTCTTACTTATTGTTAAATTAATAAGAGGGTCAATAAATAATCAATTTTTTCTTGGTGAAATTAAGTTTAACGTTCCTATTAGGCCATCTAGACATTTTCAATCAATTTTTGTAGCTACATGCGGTCGAATTATGAAATGCACGAACCACTTCACTGTTTATGTCGTGATTTTAATAAACACTGTAAAAATTTAGACGTCTGCGACTCGTTTCTTGGTATTAAAAAATACCTTTTAACTACATTAAATTTGTAATTCGAAATGAAGCAAAGAACGCTAAACCGTGATATACTGTTCAACCCTCTGTTTCAAATTTTAAGCACCAGTTACTTGGAACTTGTTTGCAAAATTGCGTTGTGATCATTATTTTTATATGTATGCAATCAAATTTACTCTGTATAAATTCTATTCTGTATATATTTTATCTGCTATTAATTTGCTTTATTGTCAATTTCATAAATTATTATTTACTAGCTCCTTCATGAGTACATTTTAACACATTTAAAACATTTTATCTTTTGCTTACTTCTAAGTTTTTAATTGAAATTGTCAAGCGTTTAATTCAATACTGTTTAAATATTACTTTAAAATTGATAACTGCTTATGTTGTTTATATCGTGTATTACATCTGAGATTTAAGTTCCGGTATATTTGGTCTGTATAATTGTTTAATTTGTAGACCGATAAATAAATAAATAAATAAATAAATAAATATAATTTACTTATACACTGTAAAGATATTCAATTTTTGTTAAAATTTGACTTAAAAAAAAATTTTTTTTAAATGGGCGTGTTCCTCATCCGATTTTGCTAATTTTTATTTAGCACATATATAGTGATAGTAGTAACTTTCCTGCCAAATTTCAGCATGATATCTTCAACGACTGCTAAATTACAGCTTGCAAAACTTTTAAATTACCTTCTTTTAAAAGTGGGCGGTGCCACGCTTATTGTCCGAAATTTTACTAATTTTCTATTTTGCGTCATAAGATCAACCCACCTACCAATTTTCATCGCTTTATCCGTCTTTGGTAATGAATTATCGCATTATTTGGTTTTTCGAAATATTCGATATCGAAAAAGGTGGCGTGGTTATATTCCGATATCGTTCATTTTAAACAGCGATCTGATATGAGCGCCCAGGAACCTACATACCAAATTTCATCAAGATACCTCAAAATTTACTCAAGGTATCGTGTTAACGGGCAGACGGACGGACGGACGGCATGGCCCAATCAAATTTTTTTTTCGATACTGATGATTTTGATATATGGAAGTATATATCTATCTGGATTCCTTTATACCTGTACAACCAACCGTTATCCAATCAAAGTTAATATACTCTGTGCGCATACCACGCTGAGTATAAAAATAAAGAAGAACCAAATGCCATTGCAAGAGTCGGCAAATTCAAACATTATGAAACCAACAACAATATCTACAGCTATAGATTATGATTAAAGTGCTGCACAAGCTGATTCACTTCGCTATGCACACACTGTGATTCGGTGTTATAGCTGATGTTTGTTTTGATTCGGTTTGGCAAACGATCAACACTCACTCGACAGCAATCGTCAACAAGCAATGAGCGACAATGCAGCAGCTCTTCTCATGAACAGTTTGCACTGTTCCAATTTGTACTGCCTTTCGACTCACGAGCTAGTTAACAGTTAGAACACCATTAAATGCTGTAAATAACTCTATCCATTCGATACTTGCTACTGAGTCGTTGCTTGCTTGCGTTCTGCATTTTCAAAGCATATAAAATTATAAAAGAAAAGGACGCTAAAATGGAAGGAGGTGTAAGTATATTTTATTGATGCGTATTTTTTTTTTTTTTTTTTTGCTTAGCGTTATTTAGTGGATATTATCTAAACGTAATTATATTTACGTTATAGTTAAATTCGAGTAGCTCTGTACCACAAATTGATGATGCCAGTAGTGGGGATGAAAATTTTCGCGAAATAAAAAACAAAATCCTCAGTAAGGAGTACCAAATTTGTAGAAAAAAAGGGCATAGTGCAGTTTGGAATATTTTTGGAAAAATTAAAACTAACGCGGGCATCGAATTGGAAAATATAGTTGCTTGCAGAACTTGTTGGAATGTGTACAAGTTTAATAATAATAGCACTTCTAATTTAGTGAGGCATAAGTGCTATAAAACCATGAAGGATAATGTTTCTACTTCAAAACAGGAAGTTAGTGCTGACTTGAAACACACAGGAATTAATATTTTAACGGGATGGGTGATTGTTAATTGCCGACCGTTTCAAATAGTACAAGACAGTGGTCTTCTGAAATTTTCTGAGTTCCTTGTATCAATTGGCGCGAAATATGGGCCACATGTAAATGTTGAAGCATTGCTACCACATCCATCAACAATATCTAGAAATATAAGTAGTTTATATGACAAAACGGTTGCAATAGTAAAAAATGAGTTGCAGTTTATGATAAGAAATGGAAGTAAGATAGGTTACGGCTTAACCTCTGATATATGGACCGATAACTTTATAAGAACTTCATATATGTCCCTGACAATTCATTACATAAAGGATGGTGAACTTATCAATCGGCTATTAGGTTTATCAGCGTTTAAAGGGGAAAGATGTACAGGTAAAAGGAATTAAATTCAAAATTATGTAATAGTTCCTATTAAATTGTTAATTCTAAGTCCGATGTGAATAATTTAGTCTAATATTGATTTAAAATATCAAATTTTAACTAATATGTTTGACTTTTATAATTAAAGTAAAACTCTCACGTTTTATTGTAAGCAGATGTAACTTAAAATTTTAGTTTTTTGAATTTAATTTTTGTAAAGGAATTGTATATAAAAAAATACTTTATTTGCTTTTGGCGAAAAAAAAGGCATTCTGAATAACTTCTGTTTGTAATAAAACGTGTGATATAATAATACTAATAATAATAGGCTAACACGCTTCCCATGCAAATATATGTGCGCACACTTCATATGTTAAACATATGTGAGCTCCACCAAGGTATTTCCATAAAAAATTGGACTTTTTTTTAGATATTGCTCTAACTTTACCATGTTTTAGGTATACTCCTAATATATTACCATACATAAGGAATTGCGAAACTTTATTTTTTTAGAAGTTTTGTAATAACCAATCATATTATAACTCGATAAATATCGGTAACATCAAAAAAATCATTAAGTACTTTTTTATAGAAAAGGATCCAATGTAATAAATCATTTGATCTTTTTCGATAAAAAAGAATTTTATGATTTTTATGTTTTTTGCGAGAAAGTTATATTTAGCAAAAATTGGCAAAAAATTCGTAGTTACATTTAAATAAAAAAAATACGCATATTTAAAAAAATTCATGTTATGGGACCAATATCAAAGATGCTGTTGCCAAATTCTAAACGGTACGTCCTCATAGGTCCCGAGATAAACATTTTTTTATATGAGAGGATTTGATAAATCTGAAAATTGATATTTCGCAAATTTTTTAAAAAAGTGCATTATTGAATTTCACTGTTTAAAAGTTTAAAATGAAAGTTAAATATTTAAATTTTGACTAGACTTTGGTGGAACATTAATCTTTGGCTAGGCACTTCAGAAAAACATTAGTAACAGTCAATTCTTTCTTTAGGGGAAAACATTCAACATAAGATGCTGAAAATATTAAAATTCCATGACTTACTTGTTGAAAATGCCACATTTGTAACTGATAGGGGAACAAACATGAAGAAGGCCTTTAAGTCCTATGCAAATATTTCATGCATTAACCATTTGCTAAATAATGTGTTGGAAGATTCTGTTGAAGCTGTACCTGAGTTGGATGATATATGTGATAAAGCTACTAAACTCGTAAAATATTTTAAAAAATCTGGTGAAAATTCAAACTTACAATCAACTCTTAAAGCTGTTTACCAACAAGATGGAACACTGTATTTTATATGCTTAGCTCAATCAAAAAAAACTGGACGGAAATTAATAGCATATTGCAAAGAAAACGTGAATTGTCCAAACTCAATGGTATTAACATAAACTACGTGTAGGAAATTTTGAAGGTATTAGAGGTTTTCGAAGAATCATCAAAGGAGCTAGAAGGTGAAAACTATCCAACCCTGCATTTGGTTCTCCTCATGTTTACAGACTGAAAGGTATTTGCGCAATAAATGAAACTGACTTATCCTTCATGAAACAATTTAAGGGCAAGCTGAGTGATATGTTGGACACCACTGTTTTTCAAAATCTTACCATATATCATAAAGTAGCGGTATTCTTGTTCCCCCCAACTAACAAGTTAATATTTTTTAATGAAAATGATAAGTTTCTTATAATAACTGAATGCAGAAAGCAAATGTCAAACTACGTCAATGAAACTGCCAACCAGGACGAACAAAGTACATCAGCGAATCCTCCTACTCGCAAATCCCAGCTTTTTAACATATTTTTACAGACAACTCAAGTTTCGAATGGGGACGATATTGTATTTAATGAGCTAGTTAAATACGAGTCCACTAATGTCACGTATTATGACGACTTCAATGCGATTCAGTGGTGGCACATTCATCGATTAGAATTTCCTTTACTTTATAAAGTAGCCAATAGTTTATTAGCGACTCCAGCCAGCAGTGCTGCTTCGGAAAGAGTTTTTTCCAAAGCTAGGCACTTAATATCAGAAAAGCGGAGTGCGATCGGTTGCAGCTCGTTTTCGGTACATCAGATAATGTTTTTGCATAATAATATGGACATTAAATTATTGAATTAGTACATTTAGTAGTATTAGTATTTAATGCCATATTACTATATATTTATGAAATTCCTTTCTATTTTGTTTTGTTTAATACCGAAAAAATCTAATTTTTCATTTATAAAGCAAATATTCTTTCTTGATTTTGTTCTTTTTTTCTATGAGGAATCAGGAAGTGTCCTAATGCTCAATTACTTGTAAACATAAATGTACCTACTTACATTATACGAAATAAAAATAGGTACAAATGTACCTGAGTTAAGAAAACTCTTCTCTTTTTAACTACACATAATTTTTTTAAAAAGTGTTAAATTTACGAAACGAAGTTCGAATTATCCAAAAATTATGTCTCTTTAGAAATAGCCAGTTTGTTTATTGTTGTTGTAGAATCATCTAAAACTCGATTTATTTATAACCGTGTTTTGCGCTTTGTCGAAATTGAGTCATACATTTAACACTTTGTAAAAAATTAGGAAATACACGCACATATGTACATATATGTTTGTAGTTGAATATTATACTATTGCCTTTCGAATCAATTGTCAATCGACTCAATTGTCAACCGACTCATTTGCCTTTCGAGTTAAGTGCATAATGTGTCACAAAAACAAACGCGCATTTCTCATCGCTGCAGTGCAGTGAGATTCGCTTCGGTCGTTGCTTACAAGCTGTTCGGCTCATATGGCGAGTTATTGTTGCGTAGACTAGTAAGCAACGATTTTTGCGAGTGGCTTAAAATGCCGAATGGATGATTCGTTGGTAAAGTTAGAGCAATATCTAAAAAAAAGTCCAATTTTTTATGGAAATACCTTGGTGGAGCTCGCATATGTTTAACATATGAAGTGTGCGCACATATATTTGCATGGGGAGCGTGTTAGCCTATTATTATTAGTATTATTATATCACACGTTTTATTACAAACAGAAGTAATTCAGAATGCCATTTTTTTCGCCAAAAGCAAATAAAGTATTTTTTTATATACAATTCCTTTACAAAAATTAAATTCAAAAAACTAAAATTTTAAGTTACATCTGCTTACAATAAAACGTGAGAGTTTTACTTTAATTATAAAAGTCAAACATATTAGTTAAGATTTGATATTTTAAATCAATATTAGACTAAATTATTCACATCGGACTTAGAATTAACAATTTAATAGGAACTATTACATAATTTTGAATGTAATGCCTTTTACCTGTACATCTTTCCCCTTTAAACGCTGATAAACCTAATAGCCGATTGATAAGTTCACCATCCTTTATGTAATGAATTGTCGACATATATGAAGTTCTTATAAAGTTATCGGTCCATATATCAGAGGTTAAGCCGTAACTTATCTTACTTCCATTTCTTATCATATACTGCAACTCATTTTTATACCTTTCATGAAAATGAAATGGTATATTAATTTCGTCACGAAACCGAAAATTGTAAGTCCTTAAAGGAAAATAGATAGACCCACCATTAAGTATACCGAAATAATCAGGTTGAAGAGCTGAGTTGTTTTAGCCATGTCCGTCTGTCCGTCTGTCCGTCTGTCCGTCTGTCCGTCTGTCCGTCTGTCTGTTTGTATGCAAACTAGTCCCTCAATTTTTGAGATATCTTGATAAAATTTGGTGAGCAGGTGTATTTGGGTGTCCGATTAGACATTTGTCGGAACCGACCGGATCGGACCACTATATCATATATCCTCCATACAACCGATTTTTCAGAAAAAGAGGATTTTTGTAATATCTTACCCAATTTAACATATTGAAGCTTCAAACTTCACCATATACTTTCGTATATTGAACATATTGTTGCCTGAAAAAATTTATGAGATCGGTCGTATATATAGTATATATCCCCCACAACCGATTGTTCAGATAAGGAACTTTTCGTAATTACTGCCCTATTTTAAGAGCTAGAGGCTTCAAATTTCAGCGAATGCTTACTTATATAGCATATATTGTTGTCTGAAAAAATCATAAAGATCGGTGGTATATATAGTATATATATGGTGGTATATATAGTATATATATATAGTATATATATATATATTTTCGCAAATTTTAGCCCCATTTTAACAGCTAGAAGCTTCAAATTTCACCGAATATTTACTTATATAGCATATATTGTTGTCTGAAAAAATCATAGAGATCGGTTGTATATATAGTATATATCTCATACAACCGATTTTTCAGATAAGAGACTTTTCGCAATTAAAAAAAAAAAAAAAAAAAAAAAAAACTTTTCACAATTTCTACCCCATTTTAACAGCTATAAGCTTCAAATTTCACTGATTGCTTACGCATATAGCATATATTGTTGTCTGCAAAAATCATAGAGATCGGTTCTATATATAGTATATATCTCATACAACCGATTGTTCAGATAAGAAACTTTTCGCAATTTCTACCCCATTTTAACAGCTAGAAGCTTCAAATTTCACCAACTGCTTACGTGTATAGCATATATTGATGTCTGAAAAAATCATTGAGATCGGTGATATACATAGTATATATCTCATACAACCGATTGTTCAGATAAGAAACTTTGCGCAATTTCTGCCCCGTTTTAACAGTTAGAAGCTTCAAATTTCACAAAATGCTTTCGTATATAGCATATATTGTTGTCTGAAAAAATCATAGAGATCGGTGGTATATATATTATATACTTCATATAAACTGTCATATTGACCCCTTTTTTACGGCTAGAAGCTTCAAGATTCATCAAATTTCATCAAATAATTACGTTTACGTCATATATTTTTGAAATACGTGATTCGTAGCCATAGTTTTTACATGCAGACCACAAAAAACGTGAAGCTTTGCATCCTCACACAGATTACCTACCTATTTTTTATTTTATATTTATCTTAAAAATCGTTTAGATATTTTCAAATTTCACCAAATGCTTACGTGTATAGCATATATTGTTGTCTGAGAAAATCATAGATACCGGTGGTATATATAGTATATATCCCATACAACCGATTGTTCAGATAAGAAACTTTGCGCAATTTCTTCCCCATTTTAACAGCTATAAGCTTCAAACTTCACCGATTGCTTACGTATATAGTATGTATTGTTGTGTCAAAAAATCATAGAGATCGGTGATATATATAATATATATATGATGGTATATATAGTATATATATATAGTATATATATATTTTTTTTTCGATTTCGGCCCCATTTTAACAGCTAGAAGCTTCAAATTTCACAAAATGCTTACGTATATAGCATATATTTTTGTCTGAAAAAATCATAGAGATCGGTCGTATATATATTATATACTTCATATAAACTGTCATTTTCACCCCTTTTTTACGGCTAGAATCTTCAAAATTCATCAAATTTCATCAAATAGTTACGTTTTCGTCATATATTTTTGAAATACGTGATTCGTAGTCATAGTTTTTACACGCAGACCACAAAAAACCTGAAACTTTGCATCCTCACACAAAGTACCTACCCGTTTTTTATTTTATATTTATCTTAAAAATCGTTAAGGTATGTAGATCTGTTCACTATATATTTCTTATCTTATACATCCGATTATTCGGAGATTACGAACGGGATAAGATTATTGTTCAGCCCCATTCATGAAAGGTATGAAGTCTTCGGCACAGCCGAAGACAGTCCCGTTCTTACTTGTTTACTATTGTAACCGTTTTGTCATATAAACTACTTATATTTCTAGATATTGTTGATGGATGTGGTAGCAATGCTTCAACATTTACATGTGGCCCATATTTCGCGCCAATTGATAAAAGGAACTCAGAAAATTTCAGAAGACCACTGTCTTGTACTATTTGAAACGGTCGGCAATTAACAATCACCCATCCCGTTAAAATATTAATTCCTGTGTGTTTCAAGTCAGCACTAACTTCCTGTTTTGAAGTAGAAACATTATCCTTCATGGTTTTATAGCACTTATGCCTCACTAAATTAGAAGTGCTATTTTTATTAAACTTGTACACATTCCAACAAGTTCTGCAAGCAACTATATTTTCCAATTCGATGCCCGCGTTAGTTTTAATTTTTCCAAAAATATTCCAAACTGCACTACGCCCTTTTTTTCTACAAATTTGGTACTCCTTACTGAGGATTTTGTTTTTTATTTCGCGAAAATTTTCATCCCCACTACTGGCATCATCAATTTGTGGTACAGAGCTACTCGAATTTAACTATAACGTAAATATAATTACGTTTAGATAATATCCACTAAATAACGCTAAGCAAAAAAAAAAAAATACGCATCAATAAAATATACTTACACCTCCTTCCATTTTAGCGTCCTTTTCTTTTATAACTTTATATGCTTTGAAAATGCAGAACGCAAGCAAGCAACGACTCAGTAGCAAGTATCGAATGAATAGAGTTATTTACAGCATATAATGGTGTTCTAACTGCTAACTAGCTCGTGAGTCGAAAGGCAATACAAATTGGAACAGTGCAAACTGTTCATGAGAAGAGCTGCTGCATTGTCGCTCATTGCTTGTTGACGATTGCTGTTGAGTGAGTGTTGATCGTTTGCCAAACCGAATCAAAACAAACATCAGCTATAACACCGAATCACAGTGTGTGCATAGCGAAGTGAATCAGCTTGTGCAGCACTTTAATCATAATCTATAGCTGTAGATATTGTTGTTGGTTTCATAATGTTTGAATTTGCCGACTCTTGCAATGGCATTTGGTTCTTCTTTATTTTTATACTCAGCGTGGTATGCGCACAGAGTATATTAACTTTGATTGGATAACGGTTGGTTGTACAGGTATAAAGGAATCCAGATAGATATATACTTCCATATATCAAAATCATCAGTATCGAAAAAAAATTTGATTGGGCCATGCCGTCCGTCCGTCCGTCTGCCCGTTAACACGATAACTTGAGTAAATTTTGAGGTATCTTGATGAAATTTGGTATGTAGGTTCCTGGGCGCTCATATCAGATCGCTGTTTAAAATGAACGATATCGGAATATAACCACGCCACCTTTTTCGATATCGAATATTTCGAAAAACCAAATAATGCGATAATTCATGTTCAAAGACGGATAAAGCGATGAAAATTGGTAGGTGGGTTGATCTTATGACGCAAAATAGAAAATTAGTAAAATTTCGGACAATATGCGTGGCACCGCCCACTTTTAAAAGAAGGTAATTTAAAAGTTTTGCAAGCTGTAATTTAGCAGTCGTTGAAGATATCATGATGAAATTTGGCAGGAAAGTTACTACTATCACTATATATGTGCTAAATAAAAATTAGCAAAATCGGATGAGGAACACGCCCATATAAAAAAAAAATTTTTTTAAGTCAAATTTTAACAAAAATTGAATATCTTTACAGTGTATAAGTAAATTATATTTATTTATTTATTTATTTATTTATTTATCGGTCTACAAATTAAACAATTATACAGACCAAATATACCGGAACTTAAATCTCAGATGTAATACACACGATATAAACAACATAAGCAGTTATCAATTTTAAAGTAATATTTAAACAGTATTGAATTAAACGCTTGACAATTTCAATTAAAAACTTAGAAGTAAGCAAAAGATAAAATGTTGTAAATGTGTTAAAATGTACTCATGAAGGAGCTAGTAAATAATAATTTATGAAATTGACAATAAAGCAAATTAATAGCAGATAAAATATATACAGAATAGAATTCATACAGAGTAAATTTGATTGCATACATATAAAAATAATGATCACAACGCAATTTTGCAAACAAGTTCCAAGTAACTGGTACTTCAAATTTGAAACAGAGGGTTGAACAGTATATCACGGTTTAGCGTTCTTTGCTTCATTTCGAATTACAAATTTAATGTAGTTAAAAGGTATTTTTTAATACCAAGAAACGAGTCGCAGACGTCTAAATTTTTACAGTGTTTATTAAAATCACGACATAAACAGTGAAGTGGTTCGTGCATTTCATAATTCGACCGCATGTAGCTACAAAAATTGATGGCCTAATAGGAACGTTAAACTTAATTTCACCAAGCAAAAATTGATTATATATTGACCCTCTTATTAATTTAACAATAAATAAGACACCAAGCATCTCCCTGCGGCTCTGCAATGTGGGCAGCTGTATTAGTTTTAACCGGCTGCAATAGGGGGGAAGGTTTTTAGAAGGATCCCATGGTAAGTGTTTTAAAGCGAAAAGCAAAAATTGTTTCTGGACCGATTCCAGCTTGACAGAATGAACCTGATAACGCGGATTCCAAATTATTGAAGCATATTCCAAAGTAGGTCTGACCAATGATGTAAAAAGAGTTTTTGTAACGTATGGGTCATTAAATTCTTTAGACCAACGTTTAACGAAAGCCAAAGTACCTTTAGCGCTATTCACGCAAGATTCAATATGAAGTTTAAAATCGAGTTTTGGGTCGATTGTAACGCCTAAATCAATAAAATTAGTGACTTGCTTGATTACATAGTCGCCAATAACATAATCATGGGATTGGAAGGACTTCCTTGTAAAACACATGAACCTACATTTAGGTAGGTTTAATGACATGGCGTTTACATTACACCAGTCACCAAGACTATTCAGATCAGCCTGAAGACATGCCCTATCTACGGGTGAGCGGATAGGCATTACAAGTTTGACATCATCAGCGTACATCAACGGCTTGCAGCTCTTCAAAACACTAGGAAGGTCATTAATGAACAACAGGAACAAAACCGGACCAAGATGGCTGCCTTGAGGAACACCAGAAGTTACGTTTATGAACCGAGACCAATAATTATTAAATATAACTGTTTGTTTTCTTTCCTTCACATAAGAAGAAACCAAAGATAGAAGCAAAGGAGGAAATCCTAACCGATCAAGTTTGAATAAAAGTATAGAATGAGAAACTTTACCAAATGCCTTACTAAAATCAGTATAAATAAGATCAACTTCGCAATTAGTCTTAAAACTGTTGGATACAAAGGTTGTAAACTCGAGCAAGTTGGACACCGTTGATTTACCCTTGCAAAAGCCATGTTGTGAAAAGTCAATTAATGAAGATACTCTAAAAGCAATCTGTTTTGTGATAATCAATTCAAATAGCTTAGGAATAGTGCTGAGTTTGGCTATTCCTCTATAATTTATAACACACGTTCTGCTTCCAGTTTTATGCAGTGGTATAATGAATGATTCTTTCCACTTCTTGGGGAATACCCCTTGCTTCAGGGACGCATTAAACAAACAGGCTAGAGGTCGATATAAGTATCGAAAAGTATTTGAAAGGATAATTCGATGGCGGGAAATCGTAGGTGTTTGAATAAGTAGATTCGAAGAAATCCGCAAACATGTTAACAATTTCGAAGCTATCGTTGGAAATCTGATCATTTAGCTTCATTGTAGAAGGAAACCCTTTTATCTTCCTTTTTGAATTAACAAAGCTGTAAAACGAGTTAGGATTAACACAAATTTAGCTTTTAATCCTACTGATATTGTTCCTAAAACAAATTCTGTTCAATGTGTTATATTTGTGACGTAAAATTGAGTAGGCGGCATAGTCAGTCATTGATCCAGAAAGTTTGTAGGGTTTGAATGAACGCGTCTTCTGATTTTTTAGGCGTTTCAATTCTTTAGTGCTCCAAGCCGATGATGATATAGCAGTGGTTTCGAACGTAGGTATGCATTTTTTAAATATTCCGTATAGTACATTATTAAAATGGGATATACTCTCATCAATATCCCCATCGCACTCAGGCCAATTTATTCTCGATATGGTGCAACAAAATACAATAATAAAAGAAAATTTCAAAATGGGCGTGGCTCCGCCCTTTTTAATTTAATTTGTCTACAATACTTTTAATGCCATAAGTCGACAAAAATTTACCAATCCTTGTGAAATTTGGTAGGGACATAGATTCTATAGCGATAGTTGTTTTCTGTGAAAATGGGCGAAATCGGTTGAAGCCACGCCCAGTTTTTATACACAGTCGGCCGTCTGTCCTTCCGCTCGGCCGCTTACCCGATAACTTGATCAAAAATCGATATATCTTTACTAAACTTTGTTCACGTACTTACCTGAACTCACTTTATCTCGGTATAAAAAATGGCCAAAATCCGACTATGACCACGCCCACTTTTTTGATATCGAAAATTACGAAAAATGAAAAATGCCATAATTCTATACCAAATACGAAAATAGGGATGAAACATGGTAATTGGATTGGTTTATTGACGCAAAATATAACTTTAGAAAAATCTTTGTAAAATGTGTGTTACACCTACCATATTAAGTAGAAGAAAATGAAAAAGTTCTGCAGGGCGAAATCAAAAGCCCTTGGAATCTTGGCAGGAATACTGTTCGTGGTATTACGTATATAAATAAATTAGCAGTATCTGACAGGTGATGTTCTGGGACACCCTGGTCCACATGTTGGTCGATATCTCGAAAACGCCTTCACATATACACATAAGGGCCACTCCCTTTTAAAACCCTCATTAATACCTTTAATTTGATACCCATATCGTACAAACAGATTATAGAGTCACCGCTCGTCCACCTTTATGGCGTTATCTCGGAAAGGCGTCCACCTATAGAACTAAGGCCCGCTGCCTTTTAAATAATAATTAACACCTTTCATTTGATACCCATATCGTAAAAACACATTCTAGAGTCACCCCTGGTCCACCTTTATGACGATATCTCGAAAAGGCGTCCACCTATAGAACTACGGCCCACTGTAGTGTAAACAGCCAACAATTTCAATGCCAAATGAGTAAAACAGTTAATGTGCTACCCTGTAACAAAAATAGTCTAAATTTTAATCAACACAAAAGGGGAATTTGCTAATTGTTGCTGACAGCGCAATTCACATGATTTAATACAAATGTGTGTACACCGCATGTATAACCAAATTTGCATTTAGGCAAATTTGCTGACGTTGCATTTCCCACAGACCTCACAACTCAACACAAATATGTAGTATTTGTGTCGATTTGTATGTAAGTATGTATATTTAAAGTAAATGTGTATGTAAGATTATGTTTAGAATAATTTAGTATAAATCAGCTAACAATATTTGAATAAAAATTCATTCGCTCAATCACACTTACACCTCACAAACACTCTATTCATTTTCCACCCTTTAAATGGCGATCCTGCCTTGATTATACTAGCTGATTATTAAGCCTAATTCATAGGCAAGGATAAAACTGGCTGATTATTCAACCTAAGCGCTACATATATATACACATACTACACAAATCATACAACAGCAACAAAAAATCGACAGTGCTAAGCGGTGCTCCAAATTGCCAAACATTTTTCCGAGTGCAGCTGCGGCAAACGAAGTGGAATATAATATTTGCTAGATAATTGGGAAGAAATTAACGAATACCCTGAAGAAAAAGGCAAAAATACTACAAAGGCAACAAATCTCACAACAGCAGCGAGAAATCGACAGTGATAGGCAGTGCTCCAAATTGCCAAACATTTCACCAAGTGGAGCCGCGTCAAGCGAAGTGGAATAATATTTTCCGGATAATTGGGAAGAAATTAAAGAAAGCCGGGTTGACAAATACACAGCAAAAAATAAAAAGGACACAATTCAACAATGGCAGCAAATATCTGTTATAATAATTAACAATAATAATTATTTTTAAGTAGGTAACAATAACAATATTCCGGCAAAATAAAGGTTGCCTATTGACAAGCAAAAATTATATTTTTGCTGTAAAAAATGTCTTTTTTCTCCTAATTATTGAATTATTTCCCCAGAAGAGAGCATACAAAATCAAAGTCAATTTTACCAAATTTTTGATAAATTAGTTAGATTAAATTTAAATTTGCAAGGAGGTGAAAACAAAACACCCGAGAAAGTCAAGCAAGGCCCTAAGCCACTAACAATCGAGGAGTACAGAAAGAGAAATGGGATCCAAAAAATTCAGGAACCTAAAGTCACAAAGCCGGTAAAATTGAAAAGAAAAAGAGGAGTAAAACAGGCCAACGGTAGGAGATCCATAGCAAAGCTATACGAAAAAATAAACTTGAGTAGGAGGGAAGAAAAAATTTACTTATTGATTTTAATTACGGAAATACCTAGGAAGATTAAAACTTATGTAAAAGGCCCACTTGAGGACCTTAAAAATAAAATTGAAATGGTAGATGAGGAAAAAATTCTAGTATGGATGAAAAATTATTGGAAACTTATTTATATGCCTGGGGAACCAACAATATGGAACGTAAGGAACCCATTTGCAACAACACCTGAAGAGTTATATAGGTTGGAAGTCAAATTTTTAGGAAGAACAGATTAATATAACGACAAAAAATTAATAAAAAAAAAAATTTTTTATTCATATTTTTTTACGATGGGAGGCCAAGAATTAAAAATAGAAAAACTAACGGCAAACGTTGTAAGCTCAGTCCAAATAGTAGACCATACTGAGGCACTAGATATTATTAAGGTCATGCTTCTAATTATCTGTGTAGCTAGTTGCATTAATTTGTTTCTGAAGCTCTACTCAACCCATAACAAATTCCTAAAAAATCGATATGCCAGCCGCGCCGACGGTTTAGAGAAGGTTTAACAAAATTTTTATCTACCATCCCCAATGGGCAAATGGGAAGATATCGTTAAACTACTCATAGAAGAAAAAACGATAAGACAAACATTTTACAAATGTATTAATAAAAAGACAAAAGTAAAGGCAGACACAGTAGTAAAGCATCTCAAAATAATAGTTGAAGCATTTAACAAAATAGAAAAAACTATACAATAGTTAAATGGTAAACTAGACGGCAATCGAAAAGACCAAGAATTTTTACCAGCGTTAGAGACAAGTTGGTGTCCTCACTAGCAAAATATGATATAGAATTCATAGTACCAACGAGATTCAAAAAAAAATAGAAATAGACTTTAGCACATTCCTGCTGGAGTCAGCCTCCGATTTAGAAGAGGAACCATAAGTAGAACAAAAAGAAGAACAAAAACTGGAACAAAAAGAAATTTTAATAGAGACACCAAACTACCAAACAAGAAAAGACAAAATGGCACAAACCACAGTAGAATTTTCAAAAACGGCTTCGTCAGTTCTGCCTGAGTTTGATGGTAAGCCTAAAAACTTAAATGGTTTCTTATACGCATTAGATATCCTAGAACAAATTAAGGATACTCATGAGACCATAGCAGTCGCCATGATAAAAACTTACCTCAAGGGAACAGCTAGAAACCTTTTGAGCACTGAAAATTCAATACTAGCAATAAAGCAAAAGTTGAGTTCAGCAATTAAAGGTGAATTTGTAGAAGTTTTGATGGCAAAACTCCTAAACGTCCAACAGCGCAGTAAAACAGCTAACCAGTACACTGCCGAAATCGAAAAATTAACAAAATCGTTGGAAGGTGCTTACATATCTGACGGTCTTGCATCTGCTGTGGCAAACAAATATGCCACACAATCAGCTGTAAAAGCTATATGTAAGAACTCGGCTAACGAAAGAGTTAAATTGATAATGCAAGCAGGAACGTTCACATCTATGAACGAGGCTATTTCAAAATTTACGAATAGCTGTACTGAAGTCAAGGGTAACTCAAATACAGTTTTACGCCTGACGCGCTCACAAGGTAATTATTGAAGTAACTTCCGAAGAAGCTACCAAAATAATAATTATCGAGGTAACCAAAACCGAAGATATTATGGTAATGCTAACAGGTATAATAATAATAATAGTAATAGACAAAATAATAATTTCCCAAGACGCAATTTTGGAGGTCAGTCAAGATCATCTAATCGGAGTAACACGAGCAATCTCCGTAATATAAACCAACAGGAAAACCAGCAAACTCCACTCCAACAGTAAACTCCAACGGTAATAAATTATGTACATTCAACTTGCATCTAAACAGCTACATATCTTCCAATACCACTCTAAACAAGTCAACTTCAACGTTCCTGATAGATACAGGATATTTCAATAATAAAGAAGGGTCAAATTGACAGCAATGTCACGTTAAATAACTCACAGATCACAGATTTAAAAGGCATTGGCCGGGGCATAACAAGCATACTTGGAACAGTAAAAGCAGATCTAACAGATGATAGTATTTTAATACGACACAAATTTCACATAGCAGAAAATGATTTCCCTATCCCATGTGATGGAATTTTGAGACTCGACTTCATTAAAAAATATAATTGCATTTTAGATTATAATAAAAATGGGGACAACCTAATACTACGACCATACCATTACCCAGAAGATATAGTAATACAAATAAAAATTAACCAACAATCAATAGCATTACAATACCCGCAAGATCCGAAGTAATTAGACAGGTTCATATCAATAGTTACAATAAGGAACTATTAGTACCTCATCAAGAATTGACTGATAGCATTTTTGTAGCCAACACGATAGTAAACTCGAATCAAGCTTTAATAAAAATAATAAATACAACAGATAAACATGCAATCATTCAAGATTATGACATCAAAACAGAAAGTTTAGAGGATTATGTGATAATTGAAAATACACCTCACTGAGATAATAAAAAAAAATAAAAAGTTAGAAAGATTGAATAAAAATTTCCCGCCATTCGCTAATAAATCACTCAACACATTATGCTCAGAATTCGTTGATATATTTTCATTAGAAACAGAACCAATCACAACCAACAATTTTTACAAACAAAAGTTGCATATGAGAGATAACACTCCTGTGTATATTCAAAATTATAGACTACCTCAAGCACATATCACAATCCTTTACAGCGGATAACGGTACTTATCGTTTCAAAAGATTGCCTTATGGCCCCAAAGTAGCTCCAAACTCATTCCAGAGGATGATGACATTGGCATTCGCAGGTCTGAAACCATCACAGGTATTTTTATACATGTACGACTTAGTCGTATTAGGATGCTCCGAAAAACATATGATTAAAAATTTACGGGATGTATTCTCCACATGCAGAAAATATAATTTAAAATTACATCCGGACAAATGTCTATTTTTCAATCAAGAAGTTACTTATCTGGGACATAAATGCACAAGTACTGGAATTTTACCAGACCCAAATAAATTTAAAATTGTTCAAAATTACCCAACCCCAAAAATACCGATGAAGCAAAAAGATTTGCGCATTTTGCAATTATTATAAAAGATTCATACCAAATTTCGCGGAATACGCCAGGATTCCAACAAGGCTTAGTAAGAAAAATGTAATTTTCAATTGGACAGACGACTGCGAGAAATCCTTTAGCTACCTAAAGAATGCATTAATTAGTCCAAACATCCTACAATATCCCAATTTTGATAGAGAGTCATTACAACTGACGCAGGTGGTTATGCTTGCGGTGCTGTGCTAAGCCAAGAGTATGAAGGAAAACAATTACCCATTGCATACGCCTCAAGATCATTTACAAAAGGCGAAATAAATAAAGCCACGATCGAAAAAGAATTGGCGGCCATACATTGGGCCATTATATATTTTTGACCATATGTTTATGGCGAAAAATTCACAGTGAAAACGGATCATCGACCTTTAACATATTTATTCTCAATGAAAAACCCTTCTTCTAAATTAACTAGAATTAGATTAGATTTAGAAGATTATGACTTTGGGGTGGAGAACATAGCCGGGAAAGAAAATTACGTGGCAGACACTCTGTCACGAATAGATATCAATGATTTGAAAGAAATGTCAGTACAGGCATATAAAATAATGAACAACAAGATCGCAAACTAAAAAGAATTCATTTTTAATAATTTGGGAAAAATTTAAACAACGTGACATCAGGACGGACAAGGCGACAGCTGTTTCGATTATACCTTGTAAATCTCTTCAAAGCCTTTTCTCCCGGGAGTGGGAGTCGAACTCGCACCCCTACGATAGTTGAAATGGTTGTAAACGCATTCAGCTACGTCATGCCTGTTGTGAAGTCTTTCCCAATTGCCTTATTTTTGCATATTTTAATCTTTTACACATTGCATACTTCGTATGCAATTATGTGTTAAAGCTATGCTTGATACGGCGGTTTTCAAAGAAACTTTGGTTTTGTTGCTGCTTTCGTTCTATTTATAGAACTACAACGAATTAACCAATTTTGTCTGTTTGTATGATTTTTAATAATCGGGGATTGCCCATATTGCTTTTTTTTTTTTAAATGTATGAAAACATTTATTTGAAGCAATTTTTTAATTTTATAATTTATTTTTAATAATTTGGGAAAAATTTAAATTTGTTCCCAAATTATTAAAAATAAATTATAAAATTAAAAAATTGCTTCAAATAAATGTTTTCATACATTTAAAAAAAAAAAAAAAAAAAAAAAAAAAAAGCAATATGGGCAATCCCCGATTATTAAAAATCATAAAAAGAATTCCAATAATAACAATAATAGAAATGAAGAGAAGAAAGTTCACAAAGAGAACCCTATAGTATACGAAGCGCTTAATAAATGTGACGTAAAAAGACTGGTCCAGCTCGTTTTCGATCCTCCGAAATAACAGCTGTTGTTTAGAAAAAGGCAAAACTGAAAAATAAAGAATTGTAAGCGCAAATAAGTAAAGATAATAGTAAAATAGTGTTGCCTCTTGCTATATATTATATATTTGTTTACATTATGTACTTTCACAGAATAAATTACAATATAACTATGTAAAATCTTATGCATGTATGTACATATATACGCATCGTTTCGTTTATTTGTTAACCTCGTATCTACGAGTGACACATTTTCGGTAAAGCCATGGCGGAACCATACAAGGTGGCTGCATGGTGACATACCTACAAACATAAATAAAAATTCCATGTACTTTGTTTTTGTAAATTCGATGGACGAATGTCAAAATCGAACTGCGCCGGAAGTTGATGTATCAAATCAAATAAAAAAGTTTATTTTATATTGGGTTCCAATCGATTTGTAAACTTTTTTGTGTATTTTTAAGCTCGTTCGATCTAAATGAGTTGAGTGCAAATAAAACGAGTTATTTCACCTTACGGCCCAACGTTTCCCCAACTTTCCTTGGCATCTTCAGGGGCGGATCTATATTTTTAACAATAAAACATACCAAACAACAACAGTTAATGATTTAAAATAATCTCTAGAAGAACATAGTTTCATACACCAATAAATTGAAAACATTCACTTACATTGGTATTTAAACATTGAAGCTAAAATACGAATTTAGACATTGATTGTTGTCATTAAACTAAAAACTGATTTTTACAATTAAAAACGATACCATCTAATGTGGTACACTTGTCATACTAAAGTTAACTAAATAATATTAAAGCTCATAAGCATAATAGGTAGCTAGCCGCAATACCGTCTGTGTCCTCTTTCTTGTTCATCGTTTTATCTCTGTTTTGCAAAATCCGTAAGCTCTCTAATGTGTATCGTGTTTTTTCTTTGGCTTCCTTGTCTATAATTTTCGTGTTTGCAAAATCAATCATATGCTTGTGTGTTGTTGCGTGTTGCGAGAGAGCTGTGTTTTGTTTTTGCTTCCTAATATCAGCTTCATGTTCGGCTATTCGCGTGCCCAATGCGCGCTTAGTTGTGCCTATGTAAATTTTATTGCAAAGTTTATATTCAGCTGTCGCATGCTGCCACTTTGTATCGTTCTGCCATGGATAAAGCGAAGAAAACCAACTTTTAAATTTCACCACACACATTGGTGAGTTTTTCGATGATGACAGCGTTACCACTTTGGCCAGAATCGCGAATAAAAGAACTGGAAACGATTTTCGGTTACATAATGTTCTGGGGACTATTTTACCGGTAACGCTCAGAATCGGCCCGTAAATCATTAAATGTCTGTTACCGGTCTTTCGGGTAAGTTTTTTATTAGGTTTTTGGAGAGGTCGTAAAAAAACCATACCCCCGTCTATACGGCTTGAGGAATAAACCTTTCCCCACAGCGATTGATTCCATATATCTATTATGACAGCTAGCCTCAGCCAATTGCTCCTTTCCATTCCTGATATCATTAAAAACTTTTGCTATAGCTGATCCACCAGATGCTATAACACCAAGTGCAACTAACGCTGTTCAAATTGGAAGTAGTAAAAGTCCAAAAATTTTTGGGATTGGAAATATTCTCGGTATATTAATTTTTTTTATTTTTAAAGCTAGACTCTGTAGCATTCTTAGAAGTGTTATAATCCTCATTAAATAACTGCGGCTTCTTTTTGCTAAGTATGTTGATACCTTTTTTAACTGCCATCAAAAAATGTTCCTAGATAACACTTAACGGGGTTTCATCTTTTTCCGTTTTTTACATTTAGATGTATTTCTTTTCTTATTTTTAAACCCCATTCCCAATTTGAGTTTCGCTTTCATTGCATTTGTAACGAATCAGGCGTTTGCTCGTCTTTTGAAATCAATATCCTTAGATGTTGCACGTTGCCAGGCTTTCTTAGGTAAAACTTTATCAGCTTGGAGTCTGTTATTCATATCTTTCGATTGAGAATATCATGTTTCCCACAGGCTTCATCCAAAGGATTTATACCCTTATCGCCTCTTTCTAACCGTTGTCGGAGTTTCGTTCCGGACTACAAAATTGATATCCAGGTAAATGAAGTCCAATAGGTAAAGAATTAATCAAACTTACAAAACCCTGTCCAACCTTTTTATGTATTAGTCCCATCAGGTTTCTTAATAATAATGTTACAATTAAATGATGACTTTATTATAAAAGCGATGGTTTATATAGCTATAAATATAGTAAACAAAATGAAAGTTGTTAAACAACGTCTCCAACTTTAGGGTAATAATGCTGAAAATTATATAAATGTTAAAAATGTTACTACATATAGTCCCCTTTTACCAAATTCCATACGAGCGCTGATTGTGGGACCGTCAAATTGTGGAAAAACTAACGTTATTCTCAATTTAATTGAAAACCAATACGGGCTTAATTTGCGAAATATATACATTTATTCACCGCGGCCGCGGTGATGTGATGGAAGCGTGCTCCGCCTACCACACCGATGATCCTGGGTTCACGCCCCGGGCAACGCAACATCAAAATTTTAGAAACAAGTTTTTCAATTAGAAGAAAATTTTTCTAAGCGGGGTCGCCCCTCGGCTGTGTTTATTTATTTATTTATTACGACTCTTTTGAGTCTAGATCAAAACAAATTTCTGCAGAGTAGGCCTAAACTAATTACAAGTAACTTAAGCCTATAGGAACTCGAGGGATTATAACTGCAGAGAGAGAGAAAAAATTATTTACAAATATGAAATGTAGGATTTTATGACTTCGAGGCCTTGCTTTGAATAATATGTTAATATTCATATATTTATTTGGTCGATATTTCGACTTCAATCTGAAGTCATTTTCAAGAATTTTTTAAAAACACAACATGAAAAGATAATAAACATGTTGTGTTGTATTTTTAAAAAAGTCTTGAAAATGACTTCAGATTGAAGTCGAAATATCGACCAAATAAATATATGAAAATTAACATAGTGTTTTATTCAAAGCAAGGCCTCGAGCTCATAAAATCCTACATTTTTTAAATAAACAAGGCCATCAAAAATCAAAAATTTATAAATATGAGATAAACGCTTTGCTATAATCTAAGAAGTGAAAATAGTTTTACAATATTCAAACAAGTTTCTTTTAAATTTAGTTATGCTATAGCATTGCTTAATGTTATTTGGTAATTCATTAAAACATTTTAGCCCTTTGTAATTAAGATTACATTTATCTGACTCACATCTGAACGCAGGTAATCTAAAATCATTTCTTCTACGAGTTTCCATGTTGAGTATATCATTGCCATACTTTATATTGACCCTTAAGTATTCTGGTAGGGTACCATGTACAATGTTTTTAACAAATATCATTGTGTAATAAAAGTGCTGTTGTTTAACACTTAACCAGTTAAGAGCCGACAACATGTCCCTGATGGGCGTGCAGGGATGCGCCTTAACGTTAAGCTAATCGCTTATCAAAAAATTTCCCCCGTTTCCGTTGAAACACTTCGAAATATTATCGATAAAGAAATTATCAAGATAAATTGTATCTCGTTTTTAGCCGAAACGAAAAGCTTTCGTTAAAGTTAAAAACGTTAACAAAAACGTGATACTTTATGTTTGAATTGTGCTGGCAATGCTGTGGCTATGGTGAAGCTGTAAGGTGGTAACAGCGAGCGGACATACACACACAAACTCCATGTAATTTGTTTGTCTAATTCGTTGGTGGTAATGTCAAAAATACTCTGAGAAATGTTCGTACTGTCAAAATTCATGAGAAAAGTTGCAATCAGCTTGGCTAATGCTTTCACCTTTAATGACTCCGCCATCAATCAGCTTTGCCAGCATAGTTTGAAATTAATAATCAACATAAACGATTTGATTTCGTTTTGATATGGCAGAAAACGAAACAAAATCATTTCGTTAATTTGACGTTCTTAACGTTAATAAACGAAACGAAATGACTTTGTTTCGTTTATTAACGTTAATTATCGTAACGAAATGATATCGGTTCGTTGGTTAAGCATGCCCGTGGGCGTGTTATAGCGCTTACGAAGAATGAATCTCATTGCTCGATTTTGTTGCTTTTGCAATTTATAAATTTGGCTATCATTCATTATAAAAAATATGGTTGGGCAATAATTTAAAAGAGGTTCAATTATTGCTCTGTATACCATTATTTTGTACTTCCTATTTAGAAATTTGCAAATGCGTTGCATAAAATATACCTTTGTTGCTATTTTGCTGACGGTGTCATCGCCATGATCATTAAAACTTAATTTTTCATCGATTTTAATACCCAGATATTTAATACTTGATACTCTTTCTATAGTTTGATGGTTTACATTTATGTTATTAAGGTCATTTACATCGAAATTTCTTCTCGATATGACCATCAATTTTGTTTTGCTTATATTAAGTTTAAGTTTGTTCACACACAGCCACTTATATATTTCATCCAAATCATATTGTAGCTTTGCAGCCATCTCCCTCACATTTCCAACGCTTATCATTATTAATGTATCATCCGCGAAAAGATTGATATCACAATACTTTATACAATTTGAAATATCATTTATATATATATTAAATAATATAGGCGCTAATACTGATCCTTGTGGCAGTCCAATGCTAATGTTCTTATCTGCAGATACTGACGAACAAACTACAGTTCTTTGTTTACGACTCCTTGTGAAACTTTGGAACCATTTCAGTTCAGTACCACTTATACCTATATTAAGTAGCTTTTTTAGAAGCAAGTTTTGATCTATTGTCTCAAACGCTCGTTTGAGATCCAAGAAAACAGCTATGATGTATTTATTGCAATCCAGCTCTTCTTTCCAACGGGCAATGACCAGATTTAGAGCACTTTCGCAAGAGTGCTTTCTCCTAAGGCCAGATTGTTGCGGGATTAATATTTGGTTCGATTCTAGATATTGCACTAATTGCTTTTTTACCACTCGTTCGAGTATTTTTTCCTCATTTGGTAATGTGTTTATGGGCCTCATCTCATCGGCTCTAATTGTATTCGCCATTTTCTCTATTGGCACAACGGTAGAAGTTTTCCATAAGTCTGGAAACACCCCATATTTATTATTTGCATGTAAAAAAACCCACAATATACTATCGCACCTTTTATGACTCCATCCGCTAGAAGATTATTTCCGCCTATTTTATATTTAACACTTCTACCAATTCTTATTATTTCATCCGTATCTATTTCAACAAACTTAAAACTGTTTGTAATTGTTTGGCCTGTGGGAAACTCCCTATCAACAACTTCTATTTTTTAATTGATTTCTGTGATGCTGTCTATAAAATAATTGTTTAACGATTGAGCAATTTCACGTTCAGCTGTGTAAATTGTGTCATCAATTGAGATTTCATTAATGGCATTTCTAGTCTTCGACATACTTATACAATTTTTGAGATGGTTCCACATTGCTTTACTATCTCTCATATTAGCGGCGATTTTGCGCTCCATGTATTTTACCTTTTTGACTCTCACTAAACGTTTATATTGATGCTTAATAACTTGGTAGTTTTGCCAATCTTCCGTTTCTATTGCAGATTTATATATATTGTATTTTTGCCTGTTTAGATTAGCTAACTCACGATCGTACCATTTGTTCATTAATTTAACACTTACTTCTTTAGGATAAGTGAGAGTATTCATAGCATTTGTCAATATAGCTGTTAAAAATGTGACTTTATTATTAAGTTCTAACTGTGAGAATTCAGAGTAGTCATAGACACAATAGACTTTTTAAGCGCATTCTTAAAGATTTTTCAAGGTTTATTGTTAAAGATATAGTTTCGTGATCCGAGATTTTATGCATATCCATTCTTTTACATGTAATATTGTTATTGTTTGTAAACAGCAGATCTATCATAGTTTCAACATCTTCTGACTTTCTTGTATATAAATCTATTTTTTGTGACATAGACCAGGACTGAAGTAACTCTATCTGTTTTTTGCTAAACGTTGTAGTTCTATACATATTAATATTGAAGTCTCCAGTAATTACAGTATTCTCATCCTGGTAATGGCTGTTTAATATTTCGCTAAGATACCTAATAAAATCTGCATCACTCGAGTTTGGCGAATGATATGTAACACCTATTTGATATTTTGGAGTGATGTTTTGCACTTTTAATAGTAGAAACCAAATATTCCTGTCGCAAGAGTAATTAATCTTAGTCTTAAACTCAATTGGTTTATGGGCATAGATTATGACACGTCCAGTGTGCCTACTATGAGAGTTACACCCATAGATGTTAAGTAATGATTAGATAATGCTAATGATTGCTAATTAACCTTCATTTGCGAAATTCTCTAATTCATTAAACAATTAGAAAGGTTCACCTAATTCCCATTAGATAATTGAAATTTTTTTCTAATGCTAAATCTAATTGCAATTAGTTGCCATTAGCAAAAAAAATTGGTTTACCTTTACAATTAAAAATCTAATTGGTTTCTGCTAATGCAATTAGATATTCAATTAGCTTGAATTAGAATCAATTATTTTGATAAAAATAAATTTTTTTCAAAGAATTTTTGAAGTGAACGAATAATGATATAAATAAATATAAATAATTGATTCTAGTTCGAGCTAATTGAATATCTAATTGCATTAGCAGAAGTCAATTAGATTTCTAATTGTAAAGGTAAACCCATTTTTTTGCTAATGGCAACTAATTGCAATTAGTTTTACCATTAGAATAAAAATTTCAATTATCTAATGGGAATTAGGTGAACCTTTCTAATTGTTTAATGAATTAGAGAATATAAACAAGTTGCATCAGTTGCTAATTCTAATTGAAATTTAACATGTATGGTTACACCTAATCGGACTATATGAATTTATTTGCAGTTCTTGATTTGTAATATCTTCAGTCACACATGTCTCCGAACATAAAATAAAGTGTGGCATCGAAGTTTCAACTACTTTCTCCAGCTCACCCTTGTTGGCTGTGATACTGCTTATATTTAAATAAATACAACTAAATTCCTTTAGGATTCGTTGCTACACTCTTGTCCTGTTTTTGGCACTTAAATATTTTTTAAATGCCGGATATCCAGACTAAATGCTGAATGGTTCACATCAACGTCAATTACTTTTTTCTGTACTAGTTCGCAACAATTTACACATTTAACAACTTCAGAGCTACATTCATTCGTATCATGATTTCCTGCACATTTACCACATGCTCTTTTATTGGTGCATTCGCTTGACTTGTGCCTATAACCCAAACATTTAAAACATCTCATAACACTAACATGTTCAAACACCAAACATGTATCCCATTCGATATTTACTCTTTGACTTTTCAGAATAGCCTCATAAGTTTCAGTGTCTGTTTCTACTAAAACAATGAAGCTTTCTGCTCTGCTGGTTCTATTCCCTTATACTCTCAGGACTTTTAACCCTTTTCCTAAGCACTCGTCACTACCACTTTAAAAATCTTCTTTATTTCTTTTTTCTCTTTTGGCTTTTGATAATCTATTCCTATATTCTCTTTAATTTTTTGATGCACTTGCTCGCAAGTAGCTATATTTTTACATTCCAGAACTATTCATCCTTTATTAATTTCTTTTACATTTTTAACTAGACCGGCTGTGGGTTCAATCACCTTTTTTAACGCTTCCTTCGTTTCTTTATCCTTTTTGTTTTTATACTCAGCTGAGCAGAGCTCACAGAGTATATTAACTTTGTTCACTTAACGGTAATCCGTAACGGCATAAACTAATCGAGATAGATATAGACTTCTATATATCAAAATGATCTAGGTGAAAAAAGAAATTCATTTAGCCATGTCCGTCCGTCTGTAAACACGATAACTTGAGTAAATTTTGAGGTATTTTGATGAAATTTGGTGTGTAGGTTCCTGGGCCCTCATCTCAGATCGCTATTTAAAATGAACGAAATCGGACTAAACCCACGCCCACTTTTTCGATATCGAAAATTTCGAAAAACCCTAAAAGTGCGATAATTCATTACCAAAAACGGGTAAAGTGATGAAACTTGGTAGGTGCGTTGACGTTGTGACGCAAAATAGAAAATTAGTAAATTTTTGGACAATGGGCGTGGCACCGCCTACTTTTAAAAGAAGGTAATTTAAAAGTTTTGTAAGCTGTAATTTCGCAGTCGTTGAAGATATCATGATGAAATTCGGCAGGCACGTTGGTCTTATTACTATATGTGCGCTAAATAAAAATTAGCAAAATCGGATGACGAGCACGCCCACTTTAAAAAAAAATTTTTTTAACCTTTAACTATGGAGGTGGTGGTAAAATTGACCCTCTCTTACTATTTTTTTAAGTTTCTCTCTTATGCTGCACTCTTTGAGTTTCATTTTCTCAGTAGCTTCTCATTTCGTGTTGATTTTTGATCATTTGTGTTTTGGCTGTTATAGGTGTAGCACGAACGGAGAAATACGTATGTTGGGGTAAAAATTACCACTCCTCCAGGTTTAAGCAAGCTTTTTTAAGAAAATATTTTACTACCACGTCCAGGTAAGCGTAAGTTTTCAATAGAAAAAAATTTACCCCACGTCGGACTTAGTGTTAGTTTATCATAGAAAATATATGACCACTCCTCCGTCTAGCTAGTAATAAATTATTTAGTAGAGAAAATTTGTTTCGTGATTTGTTAAATTTTAAATTATGTGACCTATTTATGGATGTATATAGGTCATTTCAGGATCAAAATCATTAAGCGAGTCTTTGATAGCCGAATTGCTTGAAGATGATGAGAACTTCAGCGACTTTGAAGATGACATTACTGATCCGACGTTTTGTCTTGAAGAAGTGGAATCCAGCGATGAAGACTATGATTCCGATGGAGCAGTTGAAGATAATTCTGAGGAGATTGAAGCCGTTGAAAGGAATGCAACTGATGTTGGAGAAATCATTGGCGAGTCTGGAGTGAATTATTTTTACGGTAAAAACGGATTTAAGTGGTCAGCAATTGAACCTGCACGCGCTGTAAGAACGCCTCTGCACAATATTGTACGATTGCCAGTGGCTTTGCATCAAAATCCTGAAACGGATTTATGCGGATACTGGTCAAGAATTTTTGACAGTGATATGGAAGCTTTGATTTTAGAACATACAAATACAAAATTGAAAGCTAAATTTGATGTGTGTGGAAAAAACGAAACAAAATGTCTTGATTTAATTGAATTGAGAGCCTTTTTCGGAATTTTAATATACACATCCGTATTAAAGTCTAACCACGAAGACACAAAATTTATTTTCTCTACAGATGGAACTGGACGAGACATTTGTAGATGTACAATGTCCGAAACTAGGTTTCTTTGCATTCTCAGTTGTTTAAGATTTGATAACTCTTCTGATAGAAATCAACGATTGGCGAGTGATCCATTAGCTGCAGTTTCCGAAATTTTCAACAAATTTGTAGAAAACTGTAAAAAAAGTTATTCGATTGCAACTCATGCTTGCATTGATGAAATGTTGGTGCCATTTCGGGGTAGATGCAAGTTCAAGATATATATGCCAAAGAAGCCAGCAAAGTATGGTATCAAAATAATGTGTTTGACAGATGCACGCACACAGTATCTTTCCAATGCATATATTTACTTTGGGAAAAATTCCGATGGAGTTGGCTTGACAAATGAAGAAAAACGACTTGCAGTACCAACACAATCAGTGATAAGACTTTGTAAACCTTTAGAAGGAAGTGCGCGAAATGTAACTGCTGACAATTGGTTTTCTTCAATCCAGGTGGTAGAAGAATTAAAAAAGCGTAGCATAACTTATTTGGGAACATTAAAAAAAAAAACAAGAGAGAGATTCCCCCGGAATTTCAGCCCAAAAAATCTAGAAAGTTGAGTTCATCCATGTATGGGTTCACCAAAGACGTTACTATATTGTCATATGTGCCTCGTATAAATCGTGCCGTCATATTGTTAAGCTCAATGCATCACAAAAAAGAAGATGATCCATTTACTGGGAAACCTGCTATGATAGCAGACTACAATAATACAAAAGGTGGAGTGGATGAACTTGACAAGAAATGTTCGCTTTATTCATGTCTTAGGCGAACACGCCGCTGGCCATTAGCCATATTTTATAGAATGTTAGATATACGTGCTGTGAACGCTTACATTATCTTCCAATCTTCGAAGGAATTTGACAACTGTTCAAGAGGAGACTTTTTAAAAAAATTAGCCCGACAGTTAATAGTACCGCATTTGCAACGGCGACAGCATAACCCAAGACTCCCTCGGCTTTTGCGAGACATAATCGGCCAAATTCTAGGTACAGAGTCCATAGCTCCACCGACCATGGAAGACAATAGTGCAGCACGTAAACTATGTTACATATGCCCCAGCACGCTTAAACGAAAGACTCCACATGTTTGTTTACATTGCGAGAAGCCAATGTGTATGGGCTGTAGTAAACGTGTATCTATAAACTGCGCAAATACAGAAATGGATGAGTAAAAAATACCCCCAAAAGACTGACCTGTGGATTCCAGAGTACAACTTTTTTTAAGATAATTTATTTATATACATACATTTGGCTGCGAAAAAATGCCTTTTAAGTTTAACACACTTTTTAATTTATAACTTTTTATGTTGTGTTTTTTATAAAATGAAAAATAAAGGCCTTGTGAAATAAAGCGGGTATTTTGTTTTTGAAAAATAAAAAAATGGACTGTTGTATTTATTTTACTTGGAAAAAGATATAAGATGTTATTGTACAAAAAAAAACTATGTAAAATCAAATATTTTTTAAAATATCTAAATAATTTTGCAAGGGTCAAATGTTATTGTACAAAAAAAGCTATGTAAAATCAAATATTTTTTAAAATATCTAAATAATTTTGCAAGGGGTCAAATTTACCACCACGTCACAGACTATGTCCCAAAAATTCACCTCCATAGTTAAAGGTTAAGTCAAATTTTAACAAAAATCTTTACAGGAATCTTACCCTGATCCACATTTCGGTCGATATCTCGAAAACGCCTTCACATATACAACTAAGGGCCACTCCCTTTTAAAACCCTCATTAATACCTTTAATTTGGTACCCATATCGTACAAACACATTATAAAGTCACCCCTGGGCCACCTTTATGGCGTTATCTCGAAAAGTCGTCCACCTATAGAACTAAGGCCCATTGCCTTTTAAATAATCATTAGCACCTTTCATTTGATACCCGTATCTTACAAACGCATTCTAGAGTCACCCCTGTTCCACCTTTATGGCGATATCTTGAAAAGGCATCCACCTATGGAACTAAAGCCCACTTACTTTCAAAATACTCATTAAGACCTTTCATTTTATACCCATATCGTCCAAACACACTATAGAGTCACCCCTGGTCCACCCTTATTTCGATATCTCGCAAAGGCGTCCACCTATAGAACTAAGGCCCACTACGTTTTAAATAATCATTAACACCTTTCATTTGATACCCATATCGTACAACACACATTCTAGAATCACCCCTGGTCCACCTTTACGGCGATATCGTGAAATTGCGTCCACCTATAGAACTATGGCACACTCCCTTTTAAAATACTCTTTAATACCTTCCATTTGAAACCAATGCCATACAAACACATTCCAGGGTTACCCCAGGTTCATTTTGCTAAATGGTTATTTTCCCTTATTTGGTCTCCAAAGCTCTCAGCTGAGTATTTTTTTTTTTTTTTTGCGGGGAGGCTGAAAAATGCCTAATGCACCATAATTGCTGCCGTCGCAGCAACCGTGTGTCCGTAGACCAAAAAACAGCCCCGTTATGGATCCGTCGCCCACTCCGGCACCACTTTCGCATTACTTCAGGGTGGCGTTCCATATTTCTCATTTTTTAAGAGCCTACGGTTGTCCTTGCGTCCAGGTTCCCGCTATTTGCTCTGAGTGTCCATTTAATTGCCACTGCTTTGCATGCGCATTTCTCTACGCTCCCTGTCAGCATCCATCAGGCGTGTCATTACCTTAAATGCCATTTTGCTCACTGAAGTCCAGCACTCTTTCCTGTTGCACATATGTGAAACTAAATTTATCGTGGTAAGTTCCTCCCCAAAGACTCCATGCAAGGTGAGTCTTTCTTCGTGGAAACGGGGGCAGTGGAACATGACGTGTTCTGCGTTTTCTAACTCGGTTGTACACATTGGGCAATGAGGATCTTCCTCTATCCTTCGCTTCCATAAATACTCTTTGAAACCGCCATGTCCACTCATTATCTGCGTGAGATGGTAGTTCAGTTCGCCGTGCTTCCGCTCATTCCATTGAGCTACGTTCCAAACTAGTGTGAAAGTCCAACGCCCTTTACGCGAGGCCTCCCACCGTTCTTGCCACTTAGCTATTGTTTGTGTCCTTGCTCTTTTCTTGTCTTCTTCAGATGGTCGCTCGATATTAGTGTTATACAGATCGGCCATTTCGCTTGCCAGTAAGTCCACTGGGATTTTCTGGGT
Organism: Eurosta solidaginis; assembly: GCF_040869045.1. Classification (NCBI taxonomy): domain Eukaryota; kingdom Metazoa; phylum Arthropoda; class Insecta; order Diptera; family Tephritidae; genus Eurosta; species Eurosta solidaginis. Next base: position 196,014,545 of record NC_090324.1, read on the forward strand.
TAGAACCAGGATCGCGTCGTCGGACACCGTCCGATAAGCATTTGCTATTCTTAAAGAAGCAAGTCGGTACGCTGCTAAAATATATTTTTGATGGGTCTGTTTACCACACTGGTGCTGCGTATAGTATTATTGAGCTGGTTACTGTGGACAATAGCTGACGTGTAGCTTCGCTCGGACCACCAATGTTAGGCATTATTCGCATAAGTGATCCATTAACTTTGGTAATTTTCTCCCCCACCGCTCTGAAGTGCTCTTTGAAAGTTAACTTAGAGTCAATGTGCACTCCTAAGTATTTTAAGGAACCCTTTGAGGTGATTTGATGATCCCCGACAGTTAAGACTAACTCGTTCGCCGACCGTTTGGAGCTTACTAATACCACTTCCGTCTTTTGGCTAGCCAACTCCAGTCTCGTATTGGTCATCCATTCCTTTATTCTTGCTACGGCGTCATTACATAATGCTTGAAGCAGGTCCACGCCTTCTTGTATACAGGCATTAAAAAGATCAGTAAATACTGTAGCCCTAGTTGTGATAGCTGCTTTAAGGGTTATTTTTGGTACTCCGTCGGCTCCTGGGGATTTGTTATCACCAACTCTTTTTGCAGCGTTTTGCGGAATTTCCGTACTTTCCAGATCCTTGCTTGGATAAGTCCAGCGATCTTGCGCCGGGAAAAGTGTTTTAACAATAATATTCATCAGTATCGGGCACGTAGATTGCTGTGATATCGGTCCTTTAACTTTGGCCATCACAGTTCTGTAGGCTGACCCCCAAGGTTCTAGGTCGACATTATCCAACAGTTCCCTAAAGCATAACTTCTTGCTCTTTTTTATGGCATTTTTAAGTGCCTTTCTTTGTGCGACATAGGTGCTGTGTAACTCCCCATATCGTGGTGATGAGCGTGCCCTCTGCGCTATTCTTCGTGCTTTGTGAAATTTTTTCGCTCTTCAGAAATTTCGTCATTCCACCAATATACCGGAGTGCGCTGTGCTTTTCTGCGACTTCTGGGCATGGCAGCATCACATGCCATACATAGCAACTTAGTGATTTGAACGGACTGGTCTTCCGAATGCGATTCTCGTACTATGGCGTCCTTCCAGATAATGTCAAATATTTGTGGGTCGAAAAGGTGCTGTTTCCATTTCCTACTTTGTCGATGTCTTGCTGCTACCGTTCGTGGAGTTTCGAGCAGCTCTACAGCAGAGCTTTTAGGCTCTTCTTCGAACAACGTTATCAAGGCCAGTATAATGAAAACATGATGGGAGACTATATTTGGGGTTTATTGAGGGATAGCACCTATGAACATAAAAGAAAAAGTGAAGTGTACACTTTTAAATCATTTTCCACTTTTTTGTAAGTTATTTCGATATTAAAGCTTAATAAAAATTTTGATTTGAATTGTTTCATTTTCAAGTAAAAATTAAAACCACATTTTGAAAAATTTCGTTCAAGCGGTTTCCTAAATAGGAAAGCACACTTTTTCATGCCATATTTTTTTTTCGTCAAGTTACGACATAAAGAATTGAAATTTAATGCCTTGAAGTCAAAGTCAAATTTTGTGTTGACCCGTGTTATCAATGGTTTGAGCAAACAGACTAGGATTTACGACAAAATTAAATTTCTGAAGGTTGTTTGAGTACCTTGCACGCCTATAGAACACACACACATCCATTTTTATTTACAAGAAATTTTTCGTATCAAAAATAAGTTTCCCGAATTTTTTCATGAAATGTCAATTCGAGTTGTGGATCCGGAAATGCTGTAAATTGATTTTTAAAAAAGAGGTGAGGCAAATTTTTTTATGTTTTTAGTAATAACATGGACAAGGGAGGAGCTAGATTTAGAGTTAAAATCTTTGGAGGTATTAGAGAACCAAGTACTTAGATTAGTGGTAAGTTTGCTTTTGTTTTTAAGCGCTTCAAATTTGGAAGGAGGTTTTCTCATTCTGCTGCAACCAAATTAATTTTTTTAATGTCATTTATTTTTAATGTCGCATTTTGCAAACTGTTAACCAGTTTATAATTTCATCTTTTTTCATTCGTGAATTTTATGCAAAATCAAATTGAAAATGCGAACGGAGTGATATTGCAACTTTCACTATCGCTTCCTGAGTTTCAGGCGGATTCAGAAAAAGGGCAATAAACAAAATGTAGCACACATAGTTCGTGGCCGTGCCTAAGCAGAAACTCAAGTAAATGGGATTAGCTTCTTGTTATGATATTCTTAGTTAGTTTTGGGCAATTATATTGTGATGTTTTTTTTATTGCTTTATGATTTTTGGTTTGGTCAGAAAGATGTTTTTTGTTAATTATGTGTACGAAATTTAGGTAAATTTAGTTTCCAATTTGTAGGGACATTTTTCTTATTTGTTATTCTGGCTGTTAAGGTTGAGAGGGTGCAATTGGCATTGCCCGTACTTCTAATGTGAGTTATTAAAGTCATTACGGGTGCCTTCAACGAGTATCAGATGGAGACTTGCATATTTTCAGACTGTGAGTACTCTTTATTTAAGTGCGTGTTTTTCATATCTTAAATTTTTCCCAATTTGTTTCTATAATGGGTATTAGAACAGGGCGTGTTTCGAGCTTTGTTCCGATAGATGAACTCCTCTTCGAGTTATGGCTCCCGAAACGTAGATGAATACTTCGCCAGAAAATGAGAGATGCCACGGCCATTTTTCAAAATGGTTGACTTTTCCAATTTCTTGTTGTTTTTTCAAGCAAATTTTCTATTATAAGAATAATCTTATCGATGAGGTTTGAAATGATAGTTTGAGCGGTATCTGATTTATGAGCAATAATAGCCGTGTTTTTTTCACACGCGTATACGTTTACGTTTGCGCGTAAAAAAAAAACGCTTCTCCTCGCTTAGATAATCCTTAGGAGACCCATCTAGCGGCAGTGGTTAAATAACTACAGCTACAGCACCGGGTGTACCGAAAAGCAGAGACACAACCCTCTGATGGCCATAGGGTATAACATACAGCTGAATCAGTTCCGATGAATTGTGGACACACTTAGAATACATAGAATTAGTGTAGAGGGTGAAACAAAGACTCATATTTCAGTTACATCTGAGTATAATGCGAATTGAAATTTAGTAGGACAAATTTTATGCGCAGAAATTTCAGAGGTGTATTTAAAGTTTGTCGCTTAGCAGTCCATATAAAGTTTAAGCGTAAACGTATATAGAAGTAAAAGAAAAACACAGCTAATGTTTCTGAAATAGATTTCTAGGAATTGACCTATCAACTTACATATGAAATTTGGTTATCGTGGTCGATTAGTTACTAAATATTCATGTTTTTTGTGTTTCCAAAATTTTATTTATTGGAAAAGTGGACGCGGTTATTGCCCAAGTTTGCTCCTTTTTAATAGCGATGAAAACACACATGCATACAAAATTTCATTACTATATCTTAAAATATACTCAAGATTCGTGTTCACGCACAGGCGAATAGACGAAGTTAATTAGTTTCTTTTTTCACACTGATCATTTTGATGTATGGAAGTCTATATTATATATGTATATTTATCGATTACCCTATGCCGTTACATATTACCGCTATGCGAACAAAATTAATATACTCGGTAAGCTTTGCTCAGATGAGTATATTAATTTGGCGCGTTTTACTTCCGCTTCCAAATTTTAGTGAACTACTTTTAATTTTTGTCCTACGATTTGATCTCATGTTTTATGCAATATCTTCGAAAATTCTTGTTTCTTTTGTATTACGAGTTTTTAATGAAAGAACCCTTTTAAAAAAAACACTTTAATGAGCATCAACGATTTTTCTTTTGTTTTATTATACTATAGATATCTGCGTTCGTTGAACTGTAATTTTTTCTGTTATTAAAAGGCCAGTGTAATGTCTTATCAATTTAATTTTAGCATGCATTTGTTAGATTTTGAAAATACCTAGTAGGAAAAGGAATAAATTTTTCCAAAACCATTTATGGAAAAAAATGCATAAAAACATTAAAGCAAAAGCTGGTAATAGGGTAATACCTGACTAGTTGTATATTTATGAGCAATTTTTAATGATTCTTTCTCGATTTACTTTAAGTTAAAATATTCCTTTTTTTTAAGGGATGGCTATAACAACTTTTATCAGATTGTACAAAGAACTAGCGGAGCTCCAGTTCATATGTTAACCTAAATAAACAACAATATTCTCGGTTTTTTATTTAAATAATAGTTTTGTTTATTATTGTACCGCTCTATGTTATATTAGGCTAAAATATTTCACATAATTGGCCCGTAATCATAGTCGCTGACTAAAATAATGTTTGGTTAAAATCTTGCCTAAATTAAAAATGGGATTTAAAATTTTGATCTGTCATAGACATATTAAACATCGTTTTCAGCTAAAATAAGCATGGACAGGGTATCCGCATGAAAAAAGGCATTGATTGGCGCTATGAAGACATTTTTTAGAAGTTTTAAAAGTTCACCCTGTTCCATACAACCGTGGTTACTTGACTCCACGTATAATAAAATAATTTAAAAAAATGTTTAAGTTAAACGGTTTTATTGAAAACAATATTTACATGAAGTAATAATAATACTAAAAGCTAGAAAATAATTAGATAGGGCGTTGATCAGACAATTAAATAAAAGCATTGGACGCGTCAAATTTCTATTGATATTCATATATAAAACCAACTGATCTTTGATCAGGTTATGCTACGCCTCACAATTTTAGAAATTTCACGCGCCCAACGCTTTTATTTAATTGTCTGATCAACGCCCTAGATTGATGAGGAGTGTGATGACTAGTACCTAGGACCTACCTAATTATTTTCTAGCTTTTAGTATTATTACTTCATGTAAGTATTGTTTTCAATAAAACCGTTTAACTTAAAAATTTTTTTTTAATTATTTAATTTTCAAGTTTTTAGTCTTTATTTAATTGCCTATTATTTCTTATTCTATTTAGTTCATAGTCAGGTTGATCCGGATACCCTTAATGACTATCTTGTTAGCTCAGGCAACCGCCGGGTCAATCCTGTACCTTATGATATAACTAGAAACCTTTCACCGGAGAATAACTTTGAGTTTAGGGCAGTGTCGGAGGAAGAGGTTCTAAAATCACTTACTCACAACGTCATATTTTCCAAAGGAATGGAAAAAGGCGTTGATTATTCCCGTCGCAAAAATAAATAATGCAGTCGAGCTTAGTAATTATAGGCCTATTAGCATCTTATCTGCTTTTGCAAAAGTGTGTGAGTCCTTGATGGCTTCTCAAATTTCAAAATATGTCCTAGATCACCATCTTTTAAGCCCTTTCCAATCAGGGTTTAGATCCAAGCATAGTTGCTCTACTGCAATAATAAAAATACTTGACGATATAAGAGTAAATTTTGATAATAGTGACCTTACTCTCCTGTGTCTCCTTGATTTCTCTAAGGCATTTGACTCAGTCAGCCATAGTCTCCTATGCAAAAAGCTTGAGTCCTATTTTGGGTTCTCTGACAGTTCTGTAAAGCTTATGGCTAGTTATTTGGCGAGAAGGACCCAGAGAGTGTTATGCAAAGGATCTGCATCAAAACCATGTACTGTTTCCTCGGGTGTACCACAAGGCTCTGTACTAGGCCCTCTCCTGTTTAGTCTTTTTGTCAATGATGTGTTCTCTGTTTGCCAGTACGTAAATATCCATGCTTATGCCGATGAAATTCAATTATATTTGTCTAGCCGTGTTGGTCTCGTCGAGGATTTGTGTTTTAAAATTAATAGTGATTTGTCTGCAATTTCGAAATGGGCGTTTGAAAACTGTCTCTGTTTAAATGCTCAAAAGTCCTAATTGTTGCCCATTAGTAACAGTGTTGTGCATGTTGAAGATATTCCTAAATTGTTAGTTGGAAATAGTGTTCTTCCATTTACTGACAAAATTAGGAATTTAGGTTTTGTGATAAATTCTAAATTGAACTGTGTTGACCACGTTAATAAAGTCGTGAGTAGTGTTTATTCGGTTTTACGGAGATTAAGAATGTCTGCCTCGTTTACTCCCTTAGAGACAAAAAAAAGCTAGCTGTTCAGCTTATAGTCACACACATAACGTACTCAGAGCTAGTTTATAGTCAGTTTGATTCTGCCTCGTACCACAAAATTGATGTTGCGTTCAACAATATCACGCGTTATGTCTACGGCCTAAGGAAATATGATCACATCCCTCTATTTAGGCGCGAAATACTAGGATGCAGTATTTTTGAGTACATTGAGGCGCGAAACTGTATTTATATATTCAAGCTCTTCGAGTTCAAAACCCCTCAATATCTTTACGAAAAGCTTAAATTCCCAAAGTCTTGTAGGCACCGCAATCTGATAATCCCCAAATATTACTATCTGGCCTCATCGAGGCTATTTTTTGTAAATGCTGTAAGTCTTTGGAACTCTATACCTGATTTTCTCAAGGGTGCTTTGAGTAGGAGCAATTACAATAAGGTGATCCATGATTACTTCAGCTCAGCGTGAATATTGTGATTTCAACATAACTGCATGACTACATCTCTTTCACTTCCTATCTCTGTTTTTTCTTTCCTACCATATTTAAATGGCTCTACTCTTTAGTCTTAAGTGTGTATTTAAGGTTTAACATAAAATTTAGTTTTAACATTAATATGAATTATAAGAAAATCGTTTTATTATTAATCTTAAACTCGAATTTAGTTTTATGGTAATTATATTGTATTTATAAAACGGACGATGTGCTATAAAAGACTCCGTCTTACTGTCACAACCACTTTGTTCAACTAATAAATTTGAATTTGAATTTGATTTAGTGACTCATTATTGCAAGGACTCTTTCCTGACAATTTGTTACAATATAAGTCCTCAATACATAATCCTTCCAAAGACTTTACTCGACTCTGCGCCACGTATGCTTGACCCTCCTCCAACTCCAAAATATTTTGATTTCACTTCTACCGGACTGTATGTAATATTTGTTCCAAATACGAGCCAAATCGGACATCATAGGTCGCTTTCTATTCATGTATGTATTATGTGTTCCACATATGGACCAAATCGGACCACAAATACGATTTTTTTGAATATCTCGATCTTTGCGCCACCTAGCGGCGATTTTTTTCATAGGTCAATTTCTATTCTTGTATATATTATGTGTTGAAAATATGAGCCAAATCGGACAACAAATACGATTTTTGTGAATATCTCGATCTTTGCGCTACCTAGCGGCGTTTTTTTTCATAGGTCGCTTTCTATTCTTGTGCGTATTATGTGTTTCAAATATGAGCGAAATGAGACCACAAATAACATTTTTTGAATATCTCGATCCTTGCGCCACCTAGCGTCGACTTTTTTCATATGTCGCTTTCTATTCATATATGTATTATGTGGTCCAAATATGAGCCAAATCGGACCACAAATACGATTTTTGTGAATACCTCGATCCTTGCGCCACCTAGCGGAGATTTTTTCATAGGTCGCTTTCTATTCTTGTATGTGTTATGTGTTGTGAATATCTCGATCCTTGCTCTACCTATCGGCAATTTTTTTCATAGGTCGCTTTCTATACTTGTACTAGAAGACCCGCCAGGCGTTGTCCTGCCCTAAATTTGGCCTATCTGCTTACATTTTAATAAGCTTTTTCCGTCTGACTTGCCCCCACCCCCCCCTCTTCACTTTTTCCTAATCCTTTTATTCACTCCTCCCTCCGTCTTTTTCGCTTCATCTATCTCCATCTTCATCTCATTTTATCTCTTTCTCAATCTCCTTCTCTCTTTTCTCTTCTCTCAATTCCTTCTCATTCTTCTGCAACCCTTATTGCCTGTCCCAGAGGGTGGTATGTATTTTATTCCAGTCCCACTCCGAGTCTCAGTTCCACTCCGAGTCTCAGTCCCAGTCCTAGTCCTAATCCCAGTCCCAGTCCGTCTCTGGATAATATATTACTCTGTACTAAAGCACTCTTCAACAGCTTTCATTTGATATCCATATTGTATAAACACTGACTAGGCATTCACTGGCCCACGTTTTGGCCTATATCTCGACACCCTAGTCACCCAGGGGTATGAAAATTACCTTCTACTAAAGCACTCATCAATAACTTTCATTTGTTATCCATATTCTATAAACACAATCTAGGGGTACTCGGGTGCACGTTTCGGCCTATATCTCGAGACCCTGTACGTCGATCGCAACCAAACCTATGTAGTAATCACCGCGTGAGGTTAACGCAACTTGTGTGAAAGTTTGAACAAAATCGACCAACGCATCTCTTCAACTAACACATATTTTAGCCTTTCTTTTTATATATATATTTATTTTTCACACTTCACTATAATATTAAGACGAAATGCAGATTTTCGTTGCTTTTGAAATTCGGCTTAAAAATTGCACATGGAACAACTAAAGACTCTCCTGAATTAAAAATGTCATAGTACCTCTAAATCGCGGGCCCCCTCAGACCTCACCGTCTTTTTACTTTCCACCTAATAACTTTTATATTGCTACATTTTTGAAAAGGTACTCTACTGCTATGTTACGGTCGCTATATAACGACACCGCTTTCGAGGAAACCAAGCATTTACCGATTACAATAATATAAAATTGATAAATATAAAATTAAATAAATTAAATTGGTAGCTCAAAAGGAAAAATTGCTTTCAAATTGAACAAAATAGAAAGTGATAAGGATATGGGGGGATTTACCCCGGGCCCGGAGTTTCTCAGGGGGCCCGCGATTTAGAGGTACTAAGACATTTTTTTATTCAGGAGAGTCTTTAGTTGTTCCATGTGCAAATTTTAAGCCGAATTTCAAAATCAAACGAATATTGATAATGATTTTTTGCCTGGGCCTGAGGAGACAATAAAAACATCAAACAAAAATGTGTTTCTCAAAGGGCCCGCGAGTTAGAGGTACTAAGACATTTTTTTAAATTCTGGAGAGTCTTTAGTTTTCCATATGCAAATTTTAAGCCTAATTTCAAAAGCAAGGAATATTGATAATGATTTTTTGTCTGGACCTAAGGAGACAATAAAAATATCAAACAAAAATGTATGTTTACATGAATCCGAAATCGTAAAGCTTTCGTGGTGACCCTGATGAAGGTTCATCTTCAAAAAGTCTTCCAACAATACCACCAACTCTGTATCAAAGTCCAGATTTTTTAAACGACTTCGATATCGGTACCATGAATAACGAGTTTTTGCGATCTGATAAAGTCAACGAAATAATTCGTCGAGGTCACCAAAAGGGTCCTGTTATTTTTCCACGTGATTTTCCTGACGAGGCATTTCCTACCTCGTTGTTAAACAGAATCTTGCCAAATGGAGAGAAAGTCGAGCATGAACGGTTAGTGTGGAGTGCCAGTAGCAATGCTTTTTATTGCCTACCATGTCGTCTATTAAGCACCAATACTCTAAATCGACCTAAAATTTGTTCTGCGGATATTCGAAATTCCAGGTATGGAAGAAGCTATACGATAAACTGCCATCACAAGAAAATACTCAAGATCACTGTTCGGAGCAACAGCTAACACTTAAGTGAACACACCTTCGAATGAGTATGTGTTGACAGTTGTCAAGCAAAACATTTGGGCGAGCGACAGCAATTCGTTTTTTGATTGATTTTCGTGGCGCTAGCAAGCACATTTTTCTTGATATACATATTTTTTCGCGGCTACTGTTGTTGTTGTTGTAGCAATGCTCGCCCCACCTAATAGCCGCGACCGATCACAAATTGTGATCAATATCCTCTAACGGGAGTCCAAGGAAACTTGCCGTTTCAACAGGGGTGGACCATAAGGAAAGGGGTGTTAGAGGCGTTGGTTCCACATTACAATTGAAGAGATGGTTGGTGTCATGTGGGGACACGTTGCAAGCGGGGCATACATTTTGTATGTCGGGGTTAATTTTGGATAGGTAAGAGTTTAACCTGTTACAGTATCCAGAACGAAGTTGAGCAAGAGTGACACGCGTTTCCCTGGGGAGTATGCGTTCCTCTTCCGCAAGTTTTGGATACTTTTCGTTAAGCACTGGATTCACCGGGCAATTCCCGGCATAAAGGTCCGACGCCTGTTTATGGAGTTCACCAAGGACCTGCTTGTGTTTTTTCACTTCATACGGCTGGGTTCTCAGGTGCCGTATTTCCTCAAAATGCTTACGGAGATGACTCCTTAAGCCCATAGGCGGTGCTGGTTCATCAATCAGATGTCTGTTGGCATGCCCAGGTTTCTGGGTATTCAACAGGAACTGTTTGGTCAGCATCTCATTTCTCTCCCTGATGGGGAGTATTCTCGCCTCATTATGCAGATGGTGTTCTGGGGACATAAGAAGACAGCCCGTGGCGATTCTGAGAGCAGTATTTTGGCAGGCCTGTAGTTTCTTCCAGTGGGTGATTTTTAGGCTTGGCGACCATATGGGTGACGCGTAGCACGTAATCGGCTGGCTAATTGCTTTGTATGTAGTCATGAGCGTTTCTTTATCTTTTCCCCAAGTACTGCCAGCGATGGATTTGAGGATTTTGTTACGCGGCTACTCATTTTATTGTACAAACCAAAATTTAATTTACATTGTTTTTAAAACGATAATAAATTCTGTAAAATACATACAGTGTTAAACATCAAGGGTTTGCGTTTTTGGATCGTTTATTTGGATCGGTATCGGTATTAAAAGGTTGCATTTGGATGCATTTTGGAGTGTAGGCGTGCAACTCAACAAGCACACGTTCATACCATCGGATTCCATAAGCTGCAAAAAAGCTTGCAGCCCAACAATCACATTAAATGTTATATTCAATGGCGATCTTTACAAAATGTAATTCAAAAGGAGGCTACAATTGCTACACTTATCAATGAACAGCTAATCACTGAAACTCAAAAGTGGAAAGAAATTTTATATAGAATTTTGGACACTATTTTATTTTTGGGTGAAAGAGGCCTAGCTTTCAAAGGCCAAAGTATATATCCTGGTGAACGAAACGATGGACATTTTTTGGACATCTAAGATCTCATAAGCCAATATGATCCGATACTTAGAGATCATTTGGAGAAAGTTAGGATTTCACAACAGCAGCACAAAAGTTTACAAGTTCACTCTCTATCCCCAGACATTCAGAACGAGTTTATAGAAATTTGTGCAAAGCACGTCAGGGACACTATATTAGATCAAGGCAAGAAAGCCAAGTATTTTGCATTATCGTTGATGCCAAGCCTGATGCTAGTCACGTTGACTACGTTCATTTTGCGCTAACTCCATTTCAATTCGAAAGCAACAAATTTTACAATTCAAGAACGGTTTTGGGCTTTCGTGAATTTTAACCAAAAAACTGGTCAGAAAATCGCTGATCTAATTTGCCATACTTGATTGAAGATTGTCGTGCACAAGGGAACGATAACGGCGCGAATATGAAAGGTGCTTACAACAGAGCACTACGTCACATTCTCGACAAAAACTCGAATGCTGATTACTCGCCTTATGCAACCCACAGTCTCAATTTATGTGGTGTTGATGCTGCTGAATGTTGTACGGCTGCAATTGCTTTCTTCGAAGTTGTACAAAAATATTTTACTATTTTCAGCAGCACTCCACAACGATAGGACATCCTCAAGACAAGGTACCGAGCTCTCTTCATAGTCTTTCAGCCAAAAGCCAAATTTGACTGCGCAAGCATACGGCGATATTACCGGCATTCTCAAGTACATCAACAAGTTCGAATGTATCTTGCTGTCCTCAATTTGGTTCAAAATACTGACTACCATTAATAGAAACGTGGTCCTGGAAGCTAGAGACGCCACCACAGATGTTGAGGTCCGACATCTAGATGCCTTATTAGCTGATTTGAAGTTGATCAGGAAACAATGGGAAACAATTTTAAACGAATGCAAAACAGTTGCTATTCAATTGAACATCTCGGCAAAGTTTCCGGGCATTCGAAAGAGAAAACCCAAAAGACGTTCTGAAGATAATTTAAATGAGATGATTACAGATGATTCAGAGTCTGATTTTAAAAACAATACATTCCTGGTGATCGTTGATTCGGTAATCACTGCATTACTAAACAATTTGCAGCTATGAGAAATTTGAGCGAGACGTTTTCCTTTTTGTGGCAATTTGAAGACATGGATGAAACTACGGTTCGGGCGAGCGCAGCAAAATTTGTCGAAAAATACAAGTCGGACATTTCTCAAAGAATGCGAAATAATTCACTTGAAACATATTTACGAAGCAAATTTCGATAAAGGTCTGGCACCATTGGAATTGCTAAATGCCATCTACATATGTTCAAAATCTGTCACTGTAGTTAGTGCAGAATGTTCCTTCAGCGTCCTAACAAGAACCAAAAACTTGCATATATCGTGTTTGTCTCAAGAGCGAGTTTCAGTTTGTGTTGAATCCGTTTTGGGAAGACAGTTAAATTTTGATATTATCATAAAAAATTTTGCAGCGAAAAAAGCAAGAAAAGCCACTCTTTGGTATCCGAACTTATTAAAATTTATAATCATTTTTAAATTTATTAGAAACGTTAAACGTGGGGACAAAACGAAGTACCTGTTGTCATCGAGCAAAGAGTCAGCGCATATGCGCCTTGGCAACCACGCTATTGTTGGCAGCCATTATTTCGAAATAGCAAAAGACTTCGTTTATTGGGGAACCAGCATCAACACTAGCAACAACATCAGCTCTGAAATCCAGCGAAGAATCACTCTTGCCAATAAATGCTACTTTGGACTAGGTAGGCAATTGAAAAGTAAAGTCCACTCTCGGCAAACGAAAATCATACTCTACATGTCACTTATCGTACCCGTCCTGCTATATGGCGCAGAAGCATGGACCATGACAACAGCAGCTGAAGCGGCTCTGGGAGTGTTCCAGAGAAAAGTTCTTCGAAAGATTTATGGACCTCTACGCGTTGGTGATGGCGAGTACCGAAGAAGATTTAACGATGAGCTGTACGAGCCATACGCAGACATCAACATAGTCCAGCGAATTAAAACGCAGCGGCTGCGCTGGCTAGGCCATGTTATGCGAATGAAAGATGATGCTCCGGCCAAGAAAGTGTTTCTATCGGAACTCGCCTATGCAAGCAGAGGTAGAGGGCGGTCCCCCCTCTGTTGGAAGGACCAGGTGGAAAACGATTTAAACTCCCTTGGTGTGACCAATTGGCGTCGGTTGGCAGAGAGAAGGAGCGACTGGCGCGCCTTGTTGGACGGCCATAACCGTTTAAACGGTTAAGCGCCAATTAAGTAAGTAAGTAAGTTGTTTGCACTATTTCAAACTTAATTTAACCCTAAGGATTATATTCGCATACGTTACAATAAAATAGTATAAATAGTAAATATTCTGTGTTAATTTTATTTTCACCTCTTAGTCCAAAAACATTTAGTTTCTGTGGCAAAAATTTTTTTTGATGTAATCCATCAATAATGATTCATGAATGAGACGTCATTAATTCAAATTAATAAAATCTACTAGTGGAATTTTTTTAGGGGGCCCGTACACTGTTTAGTCCCGGGCCCGAATTTTCTCTCTACGGCCCTGCCGGTACCAAGCAGTTCTTAAAAATTTATATTTGCTAGTTATTATTTCCGCGTTTTATTTCGCGCTTTCTTTAATAGGAATTGGCAATTTAAAGGAGAATAGAAGACACAAAAGCAAATGCCAACAGAATTGAATTCAAGAGATCTGTAATGTAATTCAATAATCAGAAGTCGGAAATAAGAAATTGTTCTTTTATTAATAGATATTCACAAAAAACCGAAGAATTAAACTAAAACCGCTGCGAAACTGGGGGTAGGAAGCTTTCGCAAGCGCTATAACAAAAACAAGTAAGGAAGGCTAAGTTCGGGTGTAACCGAACATAACATACTCAGTTGAGAGCTATGGAGACAAAATAAGGAAAATCAATCTGGGGTAACCCTGGAATGTGGTTGTATAACATGTGTATCAAATGAAAGGTATTAAAGATTATTTTAAGAGAGAGTAGGCCATAGTTCTATGGATGAACGCCATTTAGGGATATCGCCATAAAGGTAGACCAGGGCTGACTCTAGAATTTGTTTGTACGATATGGGTATCAAACGAAAGGTGTTACTGAGCATTTTAAGAGGGAGTGGGCATTAGGTCTATAGGTGGACGCATTTTCAAGATATCGCCATTAGGGTGGGCCAGGGGTGACTCTAGAATGTGTTTGTACGATATGGGTATCAAATGAAAGGTGGTAAGGAGTATTTTAAAAGGGAGTAATCCTTAGTTCTATAGGTGGACGCCTTTTCGAGATATCGCCATAAAGGTGGACCAAGGGTGACTCTAGAATGTTTGTACGATATGGGTATCAAACGAAAGGTGTTACTGAGCATTTTAAGAGGGAGTGGGCATTAGGTCTATAGGTGGACGCCTTTTGGAGATATCGCCATTAGGGTGGGCCAGGGAGACTCTAGAATGTGTTTGTACGACATGGGTATCAAATGAAAGGTGGTAATGAGTATTTTAAAAGGGAGTAATCCTTAGTTCTATAGGTGGACGCCTTTTCGAGATATCGCCATAAAGCTGGACCAAGGGTGACTCTAGAATGTTTGTACGGTATGGGTATCAAACGAAAGGTGTTACTGAGCATTTTCAGAGGGAGTGGGCATTAGGTCTATAGGTGGACGCCTTTTCGAGATATCGCCATTAGGGTGGGCCAGGGTGACTCTAGAATGTGTTTGTACGATATGGGTATCAAATGAAAGGTGGTAATGAGTATTTTAAAAGGGAGTAATCCTTAGTTCTATAGGTGGACGCCTTTTCGAGATATCGCCATTAGGGTGGGCCAGGTGTGACTCTAGAATGTTTGTACGATATGGGTATCAAACGAAAGGTGTTACTGAGCATTTTAAGAGGGAGTGGGCATTAGGTCTATAGGTGGACGCCTTTTCGAGATATCGCCATTAGGGTGGGCCAGGTGTGACTCTAGAATGTTTGTACGATATGGGTATCAAACGAAAGGTGTTACTGAGCATTTTAAGAGGGAGTGGGCATTAGGTCTATAGGTGGACGCCTTTTCGAGATATCGCCATTAGGGTGGGACAGGGGTGACTCTAGAATATTTGTACGATATGGGTATCAAACGAAAGGTGTTACTGAGCATTTTAAGAGGGAGGGGGCATTAGGTCTATAGGTGGATGCCTTTTCGAGATATCGCCATTAGGGTGGGACAGGGGTGACTCTGGTATGTTTTTGTACGATATGGATATCAAATTAAAGGTATTAATGAGGGTTTTAAAAGCGAGTGGCCCTTAGATGTATATGTGAAGGCGTTCTCGCGATATCGACCAAAATGTGGACCAGGTGATCCAGAAAATCATCTGTCGGGTACTGCTAATTTATTTATATATGCAATACCACTAACAGTATTCCTGCCAAGATTCCAAGGGCTGTTGATTTCACCTTGTAGAACTTTTTCATTTTCTTCTACTTAATATGGTAGGTGTCACACCCATTTTACAAAGTTTTTTCCAAAGTTATATTTTGCGTCAATAAACCAATCCAGTTACCATGTTTCATCACTTTTTTCGTATTTGGTATAGAATTATGGCATTTTTTTCATTTTTCGTAATTTTCGATATCGATAAAGTGGGCGTGGTTATGGTCAGATTTCGCCCATTTTTTATACCAAGAAAAAGTGAGCTCAGGTAAGTACGTGGGCTAAGTCTAGTAAAGATATATCGGATTTTGCTCAAGTTATTGTGTTAATGGCCGAGCGGAAGGACAGACGGTGGACTGTGTATAAAAACTGGGCGTGGCTTCCACCGATTTCGCCCATTTTCACAGAGAACAGTTACCGTCATAGAATCTATGCACCTACCAAATTTGAGAAGGATTGGTAAATTTTTGTTCGACTTATGGCAATAAAAGTATTCTAGACAAACTAAATGAAAATGGGCGGAGCCACGCCCATTTTGAAATTTTCTTTTATTTTTGTATTTTGTTGCATCATATCATTACTGGAGTTGAATTTTGACTTAATTTACTTATATGCAGTAAAGATATTAAATTTTTTGTTAAAATATGAATTTAAAAAATTTTTTTTTTAAAAAGTGGGCGTGTTCTTCATCCAATTTTGCTAATTTTTATTTGGCACATATAGAGTAATAGTAGTAACGTTCCTGCCAAATTTCATCATGATATCTTCAACGACTGCCAAATTACAGCTTGCAAAACTTTTAAATTACCTTCTTGTAAAAGTGGGCGGTGCCACGCCCATTGTCCAAAATCTTACTAACTTTCTATTCTGCTTCATAACGTCAACCCATCTACCAAGTTTCGTCACTTTATCTGTCTTTTGTAATGAGTTATCGCACTTTTTCGGTTTTTCGAAATTTTCGATATCGAAAAAGTGGGCGTGGTTATAGTCCGATATCGTTCATTTTAAATAGCGATCTGAGATGAGTGCTCAGGAACCTACATACCAAATTTCATCAAGATACCTCAAAATTTACTCAAGTTATCGTGTTAACGGACGGACGGACGGACGGACGGACGGACGGACGGACGGACGGACGGACGGACGGACGGACATGGCTCAATCAAATTTTTTTTCGATCCTGATTATTTTGATATATGGAAGTCTATATCTATCTCGATTCCTTTATATATGTACAACCAACCGTTATCCAATCAAACTTAATATACTCTGTGAGCTCTGCTCAACTGAGTATAATTAAGATGAAAATTGTATCCGCACAAAACGCCTTTTTATAAGCTTTTATTTACCTTCACTTGGCTGCTGTATGTAATGGAATATTGCAAGTTAAATTTGATACACTTCCCGGTGTCCGATTGAGCTAAAATTTTGCGCACATGTATAACTCCGATGACAATGCAATATTACTTTGCGAGAATTCGATAAATAAATCGATAACACATCGGTAAAAATTTGTGTTTACTTTGGCATAACAGCCTAAGTTCCATACAAACCCGCCGGTACCTAACCGCATATTTTGAGACTTAGACGTGGTGAATCACGCGTGTCACACGTGGTGAATCTCACGGTTGCGAAAAGCGGAGACACAACCCTCTGCTGTATTTCTGTGTATAACCAACATAGCTGAATTTTTAAAGCTGTTTAACTCTGTAATCTTTTCTGTAATTTATTTTGCTTTTGGAAAAATTACCTATTTGAAAAAAGCTGGCTGAAAAATATTGGCATAACAGCTTAAGTTAAATCAAGAATGGAAAATCTTGGAAAATTTGAGCAGATGTGGCAATTTCGCGCGCCCGTTGAACGAAATATTAACAATCTATTGATCATCGCTAGGAAATTAACGACATTCCATCAACTTAGCAGCACTTTAGCAATACTACTATTATTATTTGGCCGCTCAAACACACCCATATTAATTGTGCATTAAATCTAAAATAAACAACTCAAAAATGACTCCGGTTGTAATGTCCGCAGCATTTATTTGGTGCAAATACGCCATAATAATTTACACGGGTCATCAATTCTTTCTCTGATTCGAAAGCTGAACTACCAGCGCTACCGTCATCAGCTCAGTGTCATCATTGCCAGTAGCGCCAATAACACCAAACTCGTGCCTGACACACAAAAGTCCTTTCACTGTTGTTGTTGTTGTAGCAATGCTCGCCCCACCTAATAGCCGCGACCGATCACAAATTGTCATCAATATCCTCTAACGGGAGTCCAAGGAAACTTGCCGTTTCAACAGGGGTGGACCATAAGGAAAGGGGTGTTAGAGGCGTTGGTTCCACATTACAATTAAAGAGATGTTTGGTGTCATGTGGGGATACATTGCAAGCAGGGCATACATTTTGTATGTCGGGGTTGATTCTGGATAGGTAAGAGTTTAACTTGTTACAGTATCCAGAACGAAGTTGAGCAAGAGTGACACGCGTTTCCCTGGGGAGTATGCGTTCCTCTTCTGCGAGTTCTGGATATTTTTCTTCAAGTACTGGATTCACCGGGCAATTCCCGACATAAAGGTCCGACGCCTGTCCATGGAGTTCACCAAGGACCTGCTTGTGTTTTTCCGCTTCATACGGCTGGGTTCTCAGGTGCCGTATTTCCTCAAAATGCTTACGGAGATGACTCCTTAGGCCCCTAGGCGGTGCTGGTTCGTCAATCAGATGTCTGCTGGGATGCCCAGGTTTCTGGGTATTCAACAGAAACTGTTTGGTCAGCATCTCATTTCTCTCCCTGATGGGGAGTATTCTCGCCTCATTATGCAGATGGTGTTCTGGGGACATAAGAAGACAGCCCGTGACGATTCTGAG
The DNA here is from genome assembly GCF_040869045.1 of Eurosta solidaginis. Taxonomy (NCBI): domain Eukaryota; kingdom Metazoa; phylum Arthropoda; class Insecta; order Diptera; family Tephritidae; genus Eurosta; species Eurosta solidaginis. Next base: position 196,032,775 of record NC_090324.1, read on the forward strand.
AGCAGTATTTTGGCAGGCCTGTAGTTTCTTCCAGTGGGTGGTTTTTAGGCTTGGCGACCATATAGGTGACGCGTAGCACGTAATCGGCTGGCTAATTGCTTTGTATGTGGTCAAGAGCGTTTCTTTATTTTTTTTCCCAGGTACTGCCAGCAAGGGATTTGAGGATTTTATTACGGCTCTGAATTCTTGGAACAATTGCGGTTGCGTGCGCACCAAAATGTAGATCCTGATCAAACGTCACACCCAAGATTTTGGGGTGTAGGACAGTCGGTAGCGTAGTGCCATCGACGTGGATGTTCAATTTGGTCGACATTTGGGGCGTCCATGTTGTAAATAAGGTCGCGGAAGATTTAGTCGGTGACAATGACAGGTTTCGCGAGGCGAAAAAACTGGAGAGATCAGGGAGATAGCCGTTTATTTTATTGCATAGCTCATCGATCTTTGGGCCTGGGCCTGTGGCCATTATTGTGCAATCATCGGCGTAGGAAACGATTGTGACTCCTTCCGGTGGTGAAGGTAGCTTAGATATGTAGAAATTAAACAAAAGCGGGGATAGGACACCACCCTGTGGCACCCCTTGTTTAATTCTCCTTTGTTTTGATGTTTCGTTTCTGAATTGCACCGATGCCTGCCGACCACCCAGATAATTTGCGGTCCACCTTTTAAGACATGGGGGAAGGGTAGACCCTTCCAGGTCTTGCAGTAACGAGCCATGGTTGACCGTATCAAAAGCTTTTGATAGGTCTAACGCTACGAGTACTGTTCTATGGTGGGGATATTGATTCAAACCGCAATTTATCTGGGTGCTAATGACATTTAGCGCGGAGGTAGTGCTATGGAGTTTTCTGAAGCCATGCTGATGAGGGGCTAGCTGCAAATGTGCTTGGAAATAAGGGAGCAAAATGGCTTCAAGCGCCTTTGCCACTGGCGATAGGAGAGATATCGGACGATATGACTCACCTACGTTAGCTGGTTTCCCAGGCTTTAGTAGCGGGCCCACCTTGGCCATTTTCCATTTCTCGGGTATGACAAAGGTGGAAAGAGACAGGTTGAAGACATACGCTAAATATTTGAAACCCTCTTTCCCTAGGTTTTTGAGCATCGGCATGGCTATGCCGTCTGGGCCCACTGCTTTGGATGGTTTAGCGCGACCAATGGCGTCCTCAACCTCTCTAGCGGTGATGGTAATTGGTGACGCGCTGAGTTTGCGTTTATGTGCGCGTCTATTGGCTCTCCGTCTATCTTTGTCGACCGTAGGATGCATTATATATTGTCGGCAGAAAGCGCTCGCGCATTTTTTCGCATCCGACAGCACCTTATCGGCAAAGGCGATGGGAACTTTGTCTTTGTGCTTAGTCGGATTCGATAGGGACTTTACGGTGGACCAAAGTTTACCTACACCGGTAGAGAGGTTACAACCTCTTAGGTGCTCTTCCTATTTCGCCCGCTTGTGTTCGTCCACAAGCAATCTGATGCGTTGGTTTATATCAGTTATTTGGGGGTCGCCTGGATCAAGCTGTCTTATAAGGTCGCGTTCCCTCGCTAAGCTCGCGGCCTCCGCCGGGAAGTGGGGCCGGATTTCGGGAATTCTCCCGGCGGGAATGAAATGTGCCGAGGCGGATTCAATGACCTTACGGAAGGCACGCTCACCTTGGCGGGCATCAGTCGGGATAGGGAGGGCAGCAAAGCTGCTGTCTGTTGCAGATTTATATTCTTCCCACTTTCCTTTTTTGAAGTTTATGAAAGTGCGTTTTTCGGTGACGATGAAGTGGGCGGTACGCTCGAACGAAATAAGTATGGGCAGGTGGTCGGATGCCAATGTTACCATCGGCTGCCAGTTGACGCAGTTGACGTTCTAAGACATTGTCACTGCGGTCGATGCCAGGATCAAATATATGATATTGCACAGAGTGGTGTATAATAAACGCGAGGCCGCCTCCATTTCCGCTCTCGCGGTCTTTCCTGTGGACATTGTAACCAGAGCAGGTCTGCAATGCAGATCTTGCTGTGAGTTTAGTCTCTTGAATCGCAGCAATGCGGATGTTGTGCCGCTTCATGAAATCGACTATCTCCGTAATCTTCCCAGTTAGTCCATTACAGTTGAACTGCAGGATTCTGAAGTGCATGAGGCGTGACGCCGCCACTCTAGGGGTAAGTGAGGGGTGACTACGCCTAGGTTGTGGAAGGCCAGGACGCAATTGCTGTTGTGGCCTTGGGACTGGGCGCCCTTGGGCAAGCATTGGGGTACCCGGATGATTTGGGTTTGCGACCTGGCAACATGGCGCGATGAAACCGGTCGAGGGGTTGCCGTCGCGGAGACCAGAACATCTAGGAAAGTGGCACCACCCAAGGCAGGAGCTGCATTGAGCGGATGTCGCAAACCTATATATTCTGTGCTGGCAGACGGTGCAAACGGAGGCAGGGACTAAGAGTCTGTTTCCCTGACCTGCACGATTGCTGCCAGAAAAGAGGGGGGAGAAGAATACGGGGGCAGGGACTGATGCTCAGCATTGCTACCAGCTCTACTACGAAGGCAGTAGTTATGAGTGGTATCAGCTGTTTGAGTTGTTGGCGCCGTGGGGCGCGAGCAGCAGCGGGTATTTGTTGTGGCTTGCTGAGCAGCGAAGCTGCTGGAAGGTAGTGGGGATGCGCTTAGGCGTAGACTACGGGACGCCCTTGGGCGTGAGCAGCAAGGAGCCACAAAAGATTTATAAAAGTTACGTGGACGTCGGGTTTTGGGATCAAGCCCAGAACAACCTGTCCGATGCAACCATCCCTTGCACGAGACACACTGAACAGAGTATGACCGTCCAAAAAAGATTCTTTTCTGGCAAATGCAGCAAAACCATTTCTCAGTACCGGGGTCAGGAGACGGACCCGGATTGGGTTCGATACCTTCCCGGAGTAAGAGAATATGTAGCAGTCCTGCTGCAAGGAGCTGCTGGGAGGATGACAATTTGTGGGAGGGACGAAACAAATTAAATGGGGTCACATTGAAATGACAGTCCTTGGTCGGGAAAAATCCCGAGTCGCTCCGGTACATAGAACCGACTGCCTTGGGAAGCGAAAGAGTGAAGTCCTTTCACTCAATAGCGCAAGTGAAATGTACTACGCACTCACTACTTAGTAGCGTCAAAAATTCGCTTGGAGTCATTTCGTCAATGAGCTACCATTGACCTGGCACCGCATTGGCACTGGCGTCATGCAATTTATACATCACTAAAATTGCGCGGATGCCCAGGCTCATGACTTTGTTAATCCAGATGGTGAAAACGAAGACTCAAAGGAATGCAACCTTGCAAACAACAGCCGTCATTTTCAAAGTGTAAAAATTCTGTGATACAACGAACGCTAACGCGGTTAGGCTGTTATCGGTAAGTGTTGCATACTTTTCTGCGCACTTGATTTTGTTTTACAGATTTTTGGCGATGGAATTTTAGCTAAGCGAAAGTTGGAATATTAGCCGTGTTTTTTTTTATACACGCGTATACGTTTACGTTTACGCGTAAAAAAACGCCTATCCTCGTTTAGATAATGCTTAGGAGACCCATCTAGCGGAAGTGGTTAAACAACTAGCTACATCTACATGGTGTACCAAAAAGCGGAGACACGACCCTCTGTTGTATGCCTGTGTATAACATATAGCTAAATCAGTTGCGAAGAATTGTGGACACACATAGAATACATAGAATTAGTGTAGAGGGTGAAACAAAAACACATATTTCAGTTACATCTGAGTATAATGCGTATTGAAATTTAGGAGTACACATTTTATGCGCAGCAACTTCAGAGTGTATTTAAAGTTTGACGCTTAGCAGTCCATATAAAGTATAAGCGTATAGACGTTTACGCGTAAAAAAAAAAACAGATTTAACCCACAGAGCAGAGATCTGCAAAGAGTATTTGTAAACTGAACGCGACATAAGCAGTCACAATAAAATGTGATTTTAAGTTAGTTAACACTGTTTGACACAATTTTATATGTGCTCCCTGTCAAAAATGCTTCAACTAACTTAGTCACATTTTATTTCGATTATGAATATGCCCCAATATATTCGGATCATGATATAAAAAATCGTGTGTACTCATACTCAGTCAGGGTTATTCAAATGTAGCGATTCGTATCAGTAATTTGGTTGAGAGTCTTTTTTCATCCTGACACCGCGTTAGCGTTGAACGCGAAAGATCTGACAACCGAAGATGCTGATATCCGAATTGAAGCTACTTTTGACAAACACATACGATATGTTTTCTCGAAAATCTGTATATTCATATGTATGTATGTATGTATGTATTTAACGTTTTGTTGTTGCAAGAACACGTGAACATGTGTATGCACATATATACAAATTGGCGCTTTTATTAGAACAATTAGGAGCGTGATACAAACTGTAAGATTTAATAATTTAGGTGTAAAGTTTTAATGTTAAAAATATATAATTATGTACAATATAGATTTTTTTTGTCGCAGACGAAAAAGCCTAATTATCGTTAAAGGTTACAATGAACTTATAAAGTGTTATATTTCTTTAGAGTCAATTTATTGTTTACTTTTTAGTTAATTTTATTAACCAATAATAAAAGCTTACTTTTAAAAAAGTTTTTTTTTCTTTAATTTTATTTATTTATACAATTACTTTACTTACTATTTTTAATTTTAGTGGATGAATTTTTTTTTTTGCTCTTGAAAATCCTCCCCCTCTCTCGTACCTAAATCCGATAACAATTTACCGAAAAAAAGTTAAAATAATGGCAAAAGTTTACAGATGTTTTTATCGGTTCAACTTTTTAGTTGTAGTACCAAATTTTGGTGAAGTCGAATGCAACTGATCACCCTGTAGTATTTCATGTCCAAATATGACTACTTGAGTAACAGTTTTTATCTTGTCGTTATTACAATTAAATTCTATTCTTGAAGTGGAAAGTGTTTAATTATTACAATTACTTGGATTTGAATACAACATCCTTGGAATACATTTATACTTGGATTCGTTTACCTACAATTACTTGGAGTTGAATACAACATTCTTGGAATACATTTGGTTTATGGCGACTTAGTTTCCTGCCATTGATTTAAAGTTCAAAAACTAAAAGTTGGATTGTTTAATAATAAATTACAAAGATGGAAATACGCAAATTTTTTAAAGGTAAGATGTTTACTAAGTAGTGGAATGAGTAGGGTCGGTGGTGTACTGTGCTGATCCGGAAATAAATAGATCCTACAGGCTGCCGGATTACTGTAGCTTTTCCCAGCGGAAATAATAGCCGTAAGCAAAGCAGTAGAAACCCTGGAAGAAAATAACCCAACCTGCAATCGCGTTAACTTTTATATTGACAGTAAAGCAGCAATTAAAGCAATAATCTCTCATAGCACAGCATCTAAATGCGGGTTAGAGTGTAAGCATTCACTGGGGAGAATCGGGAGAGGGAGAAGCATACTTGAGAATAGATGGGAATGAAAAATCGGATGAACTAGCTAAAAAGGGCGCATCCCTTGAAGCTTGCTCCGTAGACGTCCCAATTGGACTGGGCGAAATTAAGCGAAGGCGAGAGGTGCACATGATTGACCAAGCAGGAAAGGCGTGGGTTCAAGCGCGGGGCTGTAAAGTGTCGAACATTATGTGCAGGTTTTACAACCTTAGACTAACAAAGTTGCTCCTATGATTAAAAAGAGAGGACTGTAGACTCATGACGGGTATTTTGACAGGACATTGCCTTCTGGCGTCACATGCCTTTAGATTAGGTTTAGTCAGTGATAGCAGATGTAGGAAGTGCGGGCTGGAGAAGGAAACGATCGAGCACGTTCTATGCTCTTGCCCTGCGCTTTCCAGGCTAGGACTCCAGCTATTAGGAGTGATACAGCTGTCAGATCTAGAAACAGCAAGTGGCTAAAATCCTAGGAAGCTTCTAGTATTTGGCAAGAGGACGGAGTTATTTTATAACATAGGTCCTGGTTTTTGAGAAAGTTTTTCAGTTTGGTCGCTAAAACAAACTTCTGGTAACACTACGGACTTATTCAGTCTATGTGAGGTCCTCATGGCCGGCCAGTTCAACCTAACTTAACCTGAGATGTTTACTACTGAAAACCTTAGCACTTTTAACCACAGCGGCTACCATTTAATTAAATTTAGTCACATTTCTATAAAACTGCAGTCTGCAATTAACCTTGGTAATTCCAAAAAGAGGCGCCAACACGGCAGAGTTTGCTGAAATTTTGGATGGTGAATTTTCTGCCGCCCGCTTTTGAAATGCATTTTACACACCTTTGTGATGTATAATTGTTTGTTTCGAGATATTAATTAATAAATCTATTATATTTCATAAAATCGCAATGGCACCAAGCGAAAACTCCAGAAAAATGCAAATTACCAGCGGGCGCCAGAAAATACATCCACCATAATACATATATGCACAAATGCGTAAAAATATATATATTACGATGATACTACAAAATCTTCCTGAACTTTGTCAGGGACCTGGTCCTTAGCCGGGTTTAATATCCATCATAATATGTATATGCACTAGCGCGTACAAATATATATATTACGGTGATACTACAAAATCTTCCTGAACTTTGTCAGGGACCTGGCACTTAGCCGGGTTTGACATCCACCATAATATATATATGCACTAGCGCGTACAAATATATATATATTACGGTTATACTACAAAAGCTTCCTGAACTTTGTCAGGGACCTGGCACTTAGCCGAGTTTGACATCCACCATAATACTGTCACGGATATTAGCATCACTAAGTTATACCATCACTAAGGCCATGCTAAGCAGTATTTACGTCAATAATCAAATCAAGTATACACATATATAAGGCAGCCCAGAGAGATGTCACATACAGATGCATTTACTTATACGCCTATGTGTACTCGAGAGACTGTAAACTACAAACATTCACATCAATAATTCAATCATTATGTATCTACATAAACGAACAAATAATTGCGTCTACACATATGTACGTATACGAGCAGTGGAGCGGCAATGCACAAACACATGCATATATCTTATCTGAGTTGTCACAAGAGAGGGCAATAATTTGTGCACGTAGTTGTGGCTGGCGATTTTTTAGCCGAAACTAACTAGTAAGTTGCGGCCACCGTGGTGTGATGGTAGCGTGCTCCGCCTATCACACCGTATGCCCTGGGTTCAACTCCCGGGCAAAGCAACATCAAAATTTTAGAAATAAGATTTTTCAATTAGAAGAAAATTTTTCTAAGCGGGGTCGCCCCTCGGCAGTGTCTGGCAAGCGCTCCGATTGTATTTCTGCCATGAAAAGCTCTCAGTGAAAACTCATCTGCCTTGCAGATGCCGTTCGGAGTCGGCATAAAACATGTAGGTCCCGTCCGGCCAATTTGTAGGGAAAAATCAAGAGGAGCACGACGCAAATTGGAAGAGAGCTCGGCCTTAGATCTCTTCGGAGGTTATCGCGCCTTACATTTATTTTTTTTTTTTTTATAACTAGTAAGTTCTGGAATGGAAAAGCCTAGAAGTATGCAATTAGAAATCAAAAAGTATAAAAGGAGCGACAGTAAAGGCGAGGAGTTTGAGTTTGATTTGAGTTGTCAAGCAGTTACGACTAAGACGATATCTAGCGAGCAATAGCAGTATTATTTTGAATAGTGGAGTTTCATTTGAGCTATCAGTTTGGTTATTAAGCTATTCGTTGCACAGTTTGAGTGTTATTGTGAAGTATTTTAATAAAGGCCATTTTTCCATTATTCAATATTGGAGTTATTTATTCAACAGTTTAGCGATACGAACCTAGCAAAAGGGCAAATAAGAGGAGATTGCAGCAAATTCGTTACAATTGGTGGCATAAGAGGAATTGTTGAATAAATTCCAGAGGAAAACAAGGACATGGCAAAGTTCAGTGAATTGAAGATCCAGCAACTAAAGAAGGAGTTGGAGAGCCGTGGATTGAATACAAGCGGCGTTAAACTTGAACTTCAGGCACGGCTACGAGAGGCAATGGAAGGGGAAGGAATTGATGTGGAAGAGTATGACTTTCATCTTGATGGCGAGGAAGTAACAAAAATTTAAGAGAAAAACGAAACATCGCAGACAGTTACGAGCACAGACTTGAACATGATTTTGGCTGCAATATCTGCTCAAACATCGACAATGTCATCACAGTTGGAATCCCAAGAGACACGCATAACATCGAAGATTGAAGCACAGGAAACACAAATTTCTTCACAACTGGAAGAACAGAAGACATATATGGTATCCCAACTAGAATCGCAGGAAACCCGTATAACATCACAATTGGAAGAACAGAAGACATATTTGGCATCTCAACTGGAAGCGCAAGAGGCACGTATATCTGAAATGTCGGCACAAATTTCGGAACAGGTATCATCGCAGCTCTTTGTGAAACTGGAAGAGCAGGATGCAAAAATTTTACAACTCGAGGACAAAATTGATGCCGAAATAGAAGCGTTAAAAGGTCGTATGGAGCAGTTACAACTAAACCGCCCAGCTGTTTCAGCAAGCAATCCAAAGGTAAAAACACCATCATTTCACGGTTCTGTTCCTTTCCAGGTCTTCAAGCTACAGTCTGAGAAGACCGCAGCAGTAACCAACTGGAATGCGGAAGATAAAGTTGCTGCACTGTTCGTGGCATTGAAAGGGCCTGCAGCGGAAATCTTACAGACGATTCCAGAGTACGAATGGAACAGTTATGAAACATTGATGGCTGCTGTAGAACGACGTTATGGAAGCGAGCATAGGAAACAGATATTCCAAATTGAGTTGCAAAACCGTCACCAAAGAGCGAATGAGACTTTGCAGGAGTTTGCCTCGGATGTTGAAAGGTTAGCTCATCTCGCAAATGCGGACGCACCCGTGGAATACACCGAGAGGGTAAAAATCCAGAGTTTCATAAATGGCACACGGGACGTGGAAACGAAGCGAGCTACATACGCAAACCCAAAGCTGACATTTGCTGAAACGGTATCACATGCATTGACTCAGGAAACGGCCTCACTATTGAGTAAACCAGCATACAAAGCTCATCGTGTGGAAGTGGAAAGGCCAGATTGGGTAGACACAGTTTTGGAAGCACTGAAGGGATCACAACAGAAAAATGCCGGAGTTATTAAATGTTTCAAGTGCGGCAACCCAGGTCATATTGCACGACATTGCAGCAGCGGTCCCAATAGCTCCAACAATGTGGGTGGTCGTAAACGCAGAGCAGAAGGTGATGAACAAATCAACAAGACCACTCAATCGTTAAACTAAATCGAGTTAGCCGCAAGGGGCGACAGCTGGCTCCCGCAATTGAATGCCCCATAATCTCTATCTCGCAGATTGGTAGAAGATCGAGCAATCTTACTGTTGGAGGACATGTGGACGGAAAGGAACGTTTACTGACTTTAGATACGGGTGCATCTCATTCCATCATTCGAGCGGATTTAGTCAACAAAAAGGTAAGACCATTGCTTGGAGCAAGATTACGTACAGCAGCGGGAGAGGACACCCAGGTAATTGGAGAAGTAGAATGTGAAGTCGCAATTGGGAACGTCACGGTAGTACACAATTTTATAGCGGCAGAAATTGTTGATGAAATCATAATTGGAGTGGACTTCTTAATCGACCAGGGCATCAAGATCGACATGCAAAGCAAGACGATGCGATATAAAAACATGGATGTACCACTTAATTTCGGCTACGAGAGAGGCTACAGCAGTAAACGAGTGTTGGTGGAAGAGAGTCAGCAAATACCACCAAAATCCGAAGCAGTCATCTGGGCAAAGGTTGATGGAGATTGTGGGACCAACAAATTGTGGGTTGTCGAAGCAGCAAACAAATCAGCACTAAACATACTTGTAGGAAAAACCCTGGCTATGACAAAACAAGATGGACGTATTCCGGTAAGAGTACTCAATGAGTTCAAGTCACCACTCAAACTGACTAAAGGAGCTATTTTGGGAAGATGCCAAGAGGCTGAAGTAGTTATTAACTGTGAACAGCTCCAGGAACACGTTTCCGCTAGTAATACTGATCTTTCAAATGACATCACGGCACGGACGCAGGGGCTAGAGGAAGCATATCAGAGTAAGGCAAAACAACTGCTCCTAAAGTACGCAAACATATTTGACCAGGATGATTCTAAACCAGGCCGCACCAACGTTGTGAAACATCAAATTGACACTGGAGATGCGAGGCCGATCCGTCAAGCTCCACGTAGTGTTCCACTTTAGAAGCGGGAAGTTGTGAGTCAAATCATTCAAGAAATGAGCGACAGCGGCGTCATCGAACCATCAGCTAGTCCATGGAGCTCACCGGTAGTACTTGTAAAAAAGAAGGATGGAAAAATGAGGTTTTGCGTGGACTACCGGAAGTTGAATGACGTAACGAAAAAGGATAGCTACCCATTGCCAAGAATTGACGACACTCTGGACTCGCTATCTGGTACGAAATGGTTTTCCACACTGGACTTGAAAAGCGGCTACTGGCAAGTTGAAGTGAAGGAGGAAGATAAAGAGAAAACAGCCTTCAGTGTGGGCGATTTTCTTTGGCAATTTACAGTGATGCTTGTTGGACTTTGTAATACACCAGCTACTTTTGAGAGACTCATGGACCAGGTACTGAAAGGACTACATTGGAAAACATGCCTGGTGTACCTGGACGACATCATCGTATTGGGCAAGAATTTTGATGAACATCTTAAGAACTTGGAGGAAGTTTTCCAGAGAATAGCTGGCGCTGGTCTGAAGTTAAGTCCCAAAAAGTATGCGCTGTTTAAAACGGAAGTAAATTATTTGGGTCACAAGGTAACGACAGAGGGCATCTGCACTGCGAACGAAAAGATAGAGGCTGTAAAGGATTGGCCAATACCACAGAACCTACATGAATTGAGAAGTTTTCTTGGGCTGTGCACATATTACCGCCGATTTGTACCAAATTTTTCCAGCGTAGCCCATAGCCTCCATGAGCTTACAAGAAAAAATAAAGCTTTTGAATGGAAGAAGGAGCAAGAAGTGGCTTTCCGAATATTGAAGGAGCGTTTGTGCACTGCCCCAATGTTAGCATATCTATTATTCTAGATAAAGATGCGAGTGGATATGCTATAGGAGGCGTTTTATCACAACTGGTCGATGGACAGGAAAAGGAAGTTGCATATTACAGCCGTTCGATTGGAAAACCAGAGAGGAACTACTGCGTTGCGCGGAGAGAGCTTTTGGCATTGATAGAGTGCATTAAACATTTTCACAAATACCTCTACGGCCAGCGATTCCGTGTCAGGACAGATCACGCAGCGTTGAAATGGCTTCTGCAGTTCCGTAATCCGGAAGGACAATTGGCACGGTGGATCGAGCGACTACAAAGCTATGATTTTTCCATTGAGCATCGAAAAGGTAGTACCCATGGAAATGCTGATGCAATGTCATGAAGACCATATAGTTTGGAATGCAAGCACTGTTCAAAGGCCGAGGCGAAAGAAGACATTATAGATGTCCGGCTAATGACTATAACGTGTACGGATGAATGGGACAAGGAACAACTAAGGAAGTGTCAGCTAGAAGATACAGATCTGTCACATGTTATGCAAGGACTAGAACGAAACGAAAGACCAAGCAGAGAGGAGATGTCAGCAGAGAGTCCCATTGCGAAGTCATATTGGGCACATTGGAACAGTTTAGAATTGATATCCGGTTGCTTGCATCGAGTATGGGAGAGTGAGGATGGTCAATGCAAGAAGAAACTGATAGTTGTTCCCAGAAAGAGGATTCCTGACGTGCTCAGCGAGCTGCACAATTGTCCAAGTGGAGGTCATCTTGGAATCACGAAGACACTCGAGAAAATTAAGCAGAGATTCTATTGGGTTGGTTGCCGTCAGTCGGTCACCGAGTGGATTGCCAATTGCGAGGTATGCAACAGAGCGAAAGGGCCCAAAACCCGAAGTCATGGCCAGATGAAGCAGTATATTTCAGGTGCACCCTTTGAAAGGATCGCCATGGATGTCGCAGGTCCATTTCCTACTAGCAACCGCGGAAACAAATACTTACTGGTGGTTATGGATTATTTCAGTAAATGGCCAGAGGTATACCAAATCCCAAACCAAGAAGCAGAAACAGTAGCAGAAGTGTTAAAAACGAATGGGTTGCAAGGTATGGTGTACCAATGGAGTTACATTCTGACCAAGGCAGGAATTTTGAATCAGCTGTGTTCCAAGAAATATGCAAGAAGTTGGGCATTCGAAAAACACGGACAACTGCATTCCATCCTCAGTCCGATGGTATGGTGGAACGTTTCAATAGAACATTGGAGGAGCATTTAAGGAAAGTAGTAGACAAGTACCATAAGGACTGGGATACACACATATCATTATTCTTGATGGCCTACCGATCGGCAGTACATGACACAACGGGCCAAACTCCCGCAAAGGTAATTTTTGGCAATGACCTTCGACTGCCAGCTGATTTGAAGTATGGGATAGATGCCGATGCGGAGAGGAATGTCAAGAAATCCACTGATTTCTTGGAAGAAGAGCTGAGAGAGATACACGATCTGGTAAGGCAACGAGCAAAGATTATGAGTGACAAGATGAAAGCGAGGTACGATAAAGCAATTAATTCGGAAGGGTTTCAGGAAGGAGATTTGGTGCTGCTATACAACCCACAACGAAAAAAAGGTTTGTCCCCGAAATTGCAGTGTAACAGGGAAGGCCCATACAAAGTTGTAAAACGGATCAACGGTGTAGTGTACCGCATACAAACCACGAACCAAAATGAAAGTGGTTCATTTGGAAATATTAGCAGCGTTTAGATCGAGAGATTTGTCTGATCGGGAAGATCAGACTTAGGTGTAGGGCAGTGTCACGGATATTAGCATCACTAAGTTATACCATCACTAAGGCCATGCTAAGCAGTATTTACGTCAATAATCAAATCAAGTATACACATATATAAGGCAGCCCAGAGAGATGTCACATACAGATGCATTTACTTATACGCCTATGTGTACTCGAGAGACTGTAAACTACAAACATTCACATCAATAATTCAATCATTATGTATCTACATAAGCGAATAAATAATTGCGTCTACACATATGTACGTATACGAGCAGTGGAGCGGCAATGCACAAACACATGCATATATCTTATCTGAGTTGTCACAAGAGAGGGCAATAATTTGTGCACGTAGTTGTGGCTGGCGATTTTGTAGCCGAAACTAACTAGTAAGTTCTGGAATGGAAAAGCCTAGAAGTATGCAATTAGAAATCAAAAAGTATAAAAGGAGCGACAGTAAAGGCGAGGAGTTTGAGTTTGATTTGAGTTGTCAAGCAGTTACGACTAAGACGATATCTAGCGAGCAATAGCAGTATTATTTTGAATAGTGGAGTTTCATTTGAGCTATCAGTTTGGTTATTAAGCTATTCGTTGCACAGTTTGAGTGTTATTGTGAAGTATTTTAATAAAGGCCATTTTTCCATTATTCAATATTGGAGTTATTTATTCAACAGTTTAGCGATACGAACCTAGCAAAAGGGCAAAGAAGAGGAATTTGCAGCAAATTCGTTACAATACATATATGCACTAGCGCATACAAATATATATATCCGGGGTTATTTTGTGTTTTTTTGGTGAGTATTTTTTGACAAAGCAAAACTTTGGACTCCCGCCTTCGGATACTGAAGTCAAAACGCGTCTTTCGACAACTTTGCAGATATTTTTGGAAATGTGTTTGAAGTTGATCCCTGTTCTAGAATATTACCAAAATAAGTTTTATCAATTAAAAATTGTCAAGTAAAAGCCAGGCTGAAAGAGTTAAAGTATACAATGCATTTCCGCACATAATCACAAAACTATTCAAATTGAAGTGATTCGCATTTGAAGTTTATCTTCCTCAAAAAGTTTTGTTCTTGCTTCAACCCAAATTGTATACTTGTGTCTTCACAGCACCAACACGAAAAATTGTGGAACCCGCCACGACTCGGGTTGAAGAAGTTGATGCTTCCTGTTTGAGTCTGCAAGAGAAGCCTACATGTTCAAAAGGTTTGAATGAATGATATACATTTTTTGTGTTTTTACCAATCACAATATTCATTAGCATGTATATGCAGGTAATGTTCTAGGATAGTGGCCGAGTGCTAAAAAATAGCTAAAAATCAGAAAGTGCTACCCAAAAACGCGTTTTGACACCAGGATCTCGAATCCGAAACCATAAACCCGATATCTCTGATAATTCTCGAGATATTTGCTATACCAATTTGAAGTTTTCATGTGGTTGTTGTGTTTTTGTTGTACACACAAACAAATTTGTGGGTAAAAGTGTTCTGCGCAGAAATGCTGTGCAAAACGCGTTTTTGGGTACCACCTTCGGATTTATAGCAATTTTTTTAGCACTCGGCCACTATCCTAGAATATTACCAGCGTATACATGCTAATGAATATTGTGATTGGTAAAAATTATAGCTTCATGCTGATAACATTCATTGTGAGTTTCTCAATAAAAAAAAATTCCTCGTATTTGTAGAAAATTTAACAGATATTCCATCGAACGATCCGAAAGAAAGCACTTCGAAGTGTGATGAAGGCCAAACTTCGACCTCTAGTCATCAACCTACAAATTCCTCCGATCGTGTTAAAAAAAAGTTCTTTCACTTCAGCATAATCATGGTTAAATGAAACAAGTTTGGAAGAATATCACTCACACGATTTAGGTTTTTGTGTTGGACGATCATTACAGATAAAAACTACTGACAAGATAGAATTTCTAAAGGGATGTTGGGTACTGTCAGAAAATTACAATTTTAGTGACGACGTCGAAGACTTAGGCCGAAAATTTAAATGGCTGGAAATGTATTCTCCTTGGCTTCAGTATTCGAAAAAACTGAAGTGCGCATTGTGTTTATATTGTGTTCTTTTTCCGCCGAAAAATGTTCAAGGTGTTCTCGGATCATTGATAAAAAAACCTTTCCAACAACAAAACATGCATGAATATTGCAAAAAGCACTCTACAAATCAATGATACCTGGGAGCAGCAGAGAAGCAAAGAATATTTTGGAAATAACACCAATCAACCTGCCATTACAAATTGGGTACGAGAAAATAGTGGAGGAGAATAGAAAATTCATATCGTCTATTATAGAAACTTTTATATTCTGTGGCGTCCATGATCTGCCACTGAGAGGAAAGAACAATGATGATATTACCTTCACATTATGAATTTTATGTATAAGGTAGATGTATTTATTTCTAAACTAGCACCAGTTTTAAAATCATATCAAAATTTTTGATTGTGACAATATTCATAAGCACGCTTCTCGCAAGCAACTAAAAATACAAGTATCATTTGAGACTTGGTCGTTCTAAATTAAACGCATTTTGATTAGCCTGTTCAGCAATGCGCATTTTGCAATGCATTTGTATTATGGAGATCAAGGCTCATCCAGTGAAGCTTCGTAAATTACAGATTTATATAGAATTGTGTAACTTCACTTCAGCTAAATATCACTTTTCATTTTGAGTTGTGATAGAATAGAAGTGTTGTAAATAAGACAAATCTGAATATTACTGCTCAAAGTATATTAAACAAAGTAATAGTGAACTTGACAGTTATCCCTCCTCTGTATGAATTGTTGTTTCAAATGAAAAAAATATTTAACCCGTTGACTTCCGAAAATTTCAATTTTTTTTTGTAAACACACAAAATTTTCAATTTGAATACTTTTGTTGAAAAAAAAAAACAACAACGCGTCTCCGTAATAAGTGATATCCTGGAATAAATCAGTGTGGGAAGACATTCATAAGTTGTGCTGTTTACGGAGTTACTCAGTTGTTCAATTCTTTAAGGCATCTAGAAAAGTGACTCCAAGAGGCTCACGTTAAGGAAGTTTTCGCATATTTCCGACAGAGCTGGTTATATTTCGTTTAGGTATACGAAATATTTAATTTGAAATCTACAATTTTCTGAAAAACTACTCGTATTTACGATTTTGATAGCACTACTACTACTACATACTACTTTAAGTCCTTTTCTATTACAATTTCTGCTGAGAAAGATATAATTTTTCCCCCTTTTCCATGCTAAGTAAAAGCAACCTGTACTGATTTTTGATTTCGAGTGCTTCAGTTTTCAATTCGACCTTGTTTAATTTGCCTTGTTACTGCTTATCGTTTCAAAACTTTTACTACTATCCTCATATCTCATGATTTGGAGCAAACTTCGAAAACTATTTTATGCTTCAAGGTGTATTTTATGACCTACTCGGCCTCCAAACCAAAGCGGGTGATCAGCGTCTTAAGCAGCATTTTTAAGGGGGAAAAAATGCTACTTACACTTCGCCCCAAATGCAGAATGAAATCATCACTTTATGTGGACAGGTTATTCAAGATGACATTATAAACGATGCAAGAAAAGCTAAGGATTCAGTCTTGTGGGGGACGAAAGCCGTGACATAGCAGGAAATGAACAATTATCAATTGGAATCAGACTCTACGATGAAGAAAAGCAAGTTATTCGAGAAGAATTTGTAGTTTTTGTTGAACTAGACGCTATGGATGCCAAAACAATTGCCAGCGCGATAGATAATTTTATCACTGAAACAGGACTTGATCCTATGAAACTTAAAGGACAAGGGTATGACGGTTGTTCAACAATGTCAGGAAAAGAAAATCGTGTGCAAGCTATTTTGAGGGAGAAATATCCTCAAGCTTTATACTTTCATTGCGCAGGTCACAAATTGAATTTAGTAGTAAATGGTTTAAATGAAGTCCCCGAAATTCGCAACACTATTGCAAAATCAAGAACGTCATCAGTTTTTATCGTGGTTTTCTTGCTAGAAGGAAATATGTTCCACATATTCCTGCTTTTTGCGAAACACAATGGTCAGAGAAATACAGGAGTATTTCGATCTTTCTACAGCACTTTGTCAGCATCGTTAATGGATTAAAATAACTGTCCATCGAAGGAAACACTTCAACAAAAACAACTGCCTTTCAGCTGCACTCAGCTGTCACTCAATCAACTTTCATTATATGTCTTTCTTTGATTTTGAAATACTCGTCTTATCTTGAGCCAGTGGTTAATATTTTACAATCAAAGCAGAAAACAAATCCAACGGATCATTCAATTAGCAAAAGATTATCGAATAAATGCGGATTCTGGAATTTATGAACTTTTGACAGATTCAAAGTCGATTGCTGAACAACTAGGATTAGAACTAAAAAACCCAGGACCGTGGATCGTAAACAAACATCGCTCATCATCCTGCTTCTGATGACACTCAATTTTGGAAGAGATCACTTTTAATTCCGTATTTAGATTCACTTGTCGTCTCACTGGAGCAAAGATTTTCTGAAGAGGACTTACCAGCGTATACATTTTTCCACTTGCACCCATCTAACATGTTGAAAATGAATTTCCAAGACTTCCAGAAAGCAACAGAAAATTTTACTCAGTTTTACGGTCTTACAAGTTTTTCTGCGGAGTCCGAATTGTGGTATTTTCATTGGAAGGACAAAAACTTAAAAGCTGAAGATCTTCATAAGTTAGACCTGTGTGATGTCGTTCAAGAAACGGAAGTGTTTTATCAACGACGGAGCTTGCTTTGTATATTGCTATCGCATTACTTGTACGACAAGTTCCATAGAACGGATCTTTAGCACGTTGAGAAGAGTAAAGATTTGGCTTCACTCAAGGATGGTCGAAAATCGTTTGAATTGAAGAAATGTGATGAAAATCCAAAAGTTATTCTTGGATTGCAATGATGAATATGTTCTATTTTTTTAGGATTATGCATGATGAGTGTACATAGGAAAATTGTCAAGAATAAAGGAAAGGATATGGTACTCAGGGTTTTAGAACGATTTGCACAAGATCCACGCCGTTTGGCACTTATATAATTCACTGCGTCTTGTTTCTTGACATTAAATTGGATGGAACTGCGCAACCTGACCCCGACAAACGTAGAGCTTAGTGCTCAACCTATCTTCCTACGGAATACTTGACGGTGGTACCGCGGGTATATGGTACTTAGACAGTAGGAGGTTTAGTGCGGTTAAAGTCCCACACCAACTTTGAGTCTTTCGATGCTTCCTCCTCGTAAAAAAAAAATTATTTGAAAAGTAATTTTCGTCACAAACATATTAATACACATTCTAGGGATAATAAATTAGTTGCGGACGTATATTTGCATGTCGGAGAAGCCTTTTTCATTTCCATTTAAGTTCATCTCGTTTAAATAGCAAATTGTTTAATTTCTCGCAACTTTTGACAACAGATCACCAACCAATTAAAATCGCGTTCATGTCATTTAAATTTAAAATAAAAATTAAATGTATGTTTTAGGATTATAACAGACTAGAAATGATGCATAATTTATACCCATTTTTAAACCTATGAAACTCTGTTTTATTTCGACTATGAGTACGGGCCATTGTGTTTAATGGCAAGCTTTCTTGCTCTGTTAAGGAAGCAATTGTTTAAATGCATCATTTAAAAAAATCCACGTATCTGTTTCTTTGATATTTTTTGCATAAAAACTGTTTTATAAGATGCTTAGTCTGGGTTACACTAGATTGCTCTATTTACTTTTCCCAGTTGCTCTACTCTGCCCTGCCGTGGCTTGCTTGCACTTATTTTGACTTCGATAAACGGACTTAACATCAAGAAAGTCTAAGTTCGGGTGATACCGAACATTACATAACCAGCTGGGCACTTGAAACGCTGTTGTTGTTTGCTTTGTGTGGTTAAAGTGTTATAAAGCTGCGCAATAATACATATATGGTTCTACTTTGAACTCATTTCCGCTCAAAAGAAGCAAACAGGATACAGAGGCTACCACTAATGAACTTGAGCGGGTAAAAACGCAGTTTTCCTTCAGATATGGGGATTTACCTACAAAAACTGTTTTTTTTTTTAAATGAAGATATTACAGAACAAGTAAGGAAGGCTAAGTTCGGGTGTAACCGAATATTACATACTCAGCTGGGAGCTTTGGAGACAAAATAAGGGAAAATCACCATGTAAGAAAATTAACCTAGAGTAACCCTGGAATGTGTTTATATGACATGGGTATAATATGGAAGGTATTGAAGAGTATATTAAAAGGGAGTGGCCATAGTTCCATAGGTGGACGCCATTCCGGGATATCGCCATAAAAGTGGACCAGGGGTGACTATAGAATGTGCGATATGGGAATCAAATGAATGGTGGTAATCAGTATTTTAAAAGGAAGTGATCCTCAGTTCTATAGGTGGACGCCTTTTCGAGATATGGCCAAAAAGGTGGACCAGGGGTTACTCTAGAACGCGTTTGTACGATATGGGTATCAAATGAAAGGTGTTAATGATAATTTAAAAGGGAGCGGGCGCCTTTTCGAGATATATAGGTGCACGCATTTTCGAGATATCGCCATAAAGGTGGACCACGGGTGAATCTAGCATGTGTTTGTACGATGTGGATACCAAATGAAAGGTGCTAATGAGTATTTTAAAAGGGAGTGATCCTCAGTTCTATAGGTGGACGCCTTTTCGAGATATCGCCATAAAGGTGGACCAGGGGTGACTCTATAATGTGTTTGTACGATATGGGAATCAAATTAAAGGTATTAATGCTGGTTTAAAAGGCAGTGAGATATCAACCAAAATGTGGACCAGGCTGACCCAGAATATCATCTGTCGGGTACCGCTAATTTATTTATATATGTAATACCACGAACGGCTTTTGATTTCGCCCTGCAGAACCTTTTCATTTTATTCTACTTAATATGATAGGTGTCACACCCATTTTACAAAGTTTTTTCTAAAGTTATATTTTGCGTCAATAAACCAATCCAATTAGCATGTTTCATATATTTTTTCATATTGGATCGACTGTGTATAAAAACTGGGCGTGGCTTCAACCGATTTCGCCCATTTTTACAGAAAACAGTTATCGTAATAGAATCTATGCCCCTACCAAATTTCACAAGGATTGGTAAATTTTTGTTCGGCTTATGGCATTAAAAGTATTATCAAGTACAAATATGAAGTTTTTGGAAATTAAACACATAATTCAAAATGCAGAACAGAATAAATTGAAGAAGAGTGAGGTTAGAGAGGTTGTGGACGATATCTTTACAAAGAAGTATCAAAAATTTAAGAAAGACATTGTAGATGAACTAAGTGTTGTTTTAGACCAACAATTACAAACGAAGTATGAGGAAATGAAAAAGCAAATAGTTGAAGAAGTAACAAAAGAAATAAGCAATAATATTGCAAAAATTAGTGTATCGCATGACCATAACAGTGCTAAAGTGAATGCAAATAATACAAATAAAAAGCCAACATATGCACAAGCAGCAAAAAAAAATGTGAACAAAGTAGTGATTAAACCAAAAGCGAATGTAAACAAAAATAATAGAGAAACAAAAAATGCTCTTAAATCAGTGATAGAGCCGACAGAAGGTTTAATAGGTGAAGTGAGAGCAATAAACAGTGGCGGTATAATTGTTGAGTGCGCCGACGGCGATGCACTAGAGACGGTGCAAAAGAAAATAAGTGAGCAAATCGGTAACAATTATGAAATAAAGAAAGTAAAAAAAAAACAAATAAGAGAATGGTTAAGCTGACGGGCTTGACATATAAACTGAGCGAAGAGCGAATTATGGAATGTTTGGTAAAGCAAAATCAAATGGAAAATAATACGGAAATGAAAATAATAAAAGTCTATGAAGATAAAAACAAAAGAGTGGAAAGCTATAATGTGCTAATAGAGAGTGATGCCAATACATGCGAAATGCTTATTTGTAAAAAAAGAATCAAAATTGAATAACAGCTGCAGAGTTTTTGAATATATGAATATTTTAAGGTGTTTTAAATTTTTGGAAATTAAACACATAATTCAAAATGCAGAACAGAATAAATTGAAGAAGAGTGAGGTTAGAGAGGTTGTGGACGATATCTTTACAAAGAAGTATCAAAAATTTAAGAAAGACATTGTAGATGAACTAAGTGTTGTTTTAGACCAACAATTACAAACGAAGTATGAGGAAATGAAAAAGCAAATAGTTGAAGAAGTAACAAAAGAAATAAGCAATAATATTGCAAAAATTAGTGTATCGCATGACCATAACAGTGCTAAAGTGAATGCAAATAATACAAATAAAAAGCCAACATATGCACAAGCAGCAAAAAAAAATGTGAACAAAGTAGTGATTAAACCAAAAGCGAATGTAAACAAAAATAATAGAGAAACAAAAAATGCTCTTAAATCAGTGATAGAGCCGACAGAAGGTTTAATAGGTGAAGTGAGAGCAATAAACAGTGGCGGTATAATTGTTGAGTGCGCCGACGGCGATGCACTAGAGACGGTGCAAAAGAAAATAAGTGAGCAAATCGGTAACAATTATGAAATAAAGAAAGTAAAAAAAAAACAAATAAGAGAATGGTTAAGCTGACGGGCTTGACATATAAACTGAGCGAAGAGCGAATTATGGAATGTTTGGTAAAGCAAAATCAAATGGAAAATAATACGGAAATGAAAATAATAAAAGTCTATGAAGATAAAAACAAAAGAGTGGAAAGCTATAATGTGCTAATAGAGAGTGATGCCAATACATGCGAAATGCTTATTTGTAAAAAAAGAATCAAAATTGAATACGACAGCTGCAGAGTTTTTGAATATATGAATATTTTAAGGTGTTTTAAATGTTTAGGCTTTCAACACAAAGCCAGCGAATGTATAAATAAAATCGGGTGTGCCAAGTGTGGTGGCTCGCATGAAGTAAAAGATTGTAAGTCCGAAATAGTGAGATGTGTAAATTGTTACGAACTTGTGCAAAAAAAGGTAGCAGACGTCGATGCAAATCATTTTGCATTTAGTACTAAATGTCCTGCTTATGAAAGATATTGCCGTAACAAAGGTCCTAACCGTAAATAGCAACTACTTGGTTTATACCTAAATGTAAGTAGCATCATAGCTAACAAAAATGAGGTTGAAATTCTCATATATAAAAAAACCCCATTTATTGTGATGTGCTCAGAATCAAGAACAACAAGTGATATAGAAGATTCCGAATTGAAATTAATTAACTACACGATCGTAAGGTGTGATTCACATAGCCGTCACACAGGCGGTGTGTTAATATATGTTCACGAAACAATTGAGTATAAAGTGATTTACAACAACAGCTTTGACCAAAATATGTGGTGTATAATTATTAAAATTAAAACAAATGGTACAAAATGGTGTATGGGGCTTTTATATCATTCACCTAATAGTAATGACAGTGATTTTATAAATTACTTGTGTGAAAATGTTCTACATAAGTTTGAACCAAGCGATAATAACTTACTTATGGGGGATTTCAATATAGACATTAACAGGAACACTTCCATCCGAAATCAGTTAAATGACATTATGGCAAATGTATGTATGACTCAGGTAATCGATTTCAATACCCGTATAACAGAAAATTCTCAAACAAGAATTGATTTACTTTACTCAAATAGTGATAAAATTAACTTTATGAGGCTTGAAGAAAATAAAATCTCTGACCATGAAACAATTGGGTTTATTTTAGAATCAGAGAAAGAGTACCAAATGCGTGTAACAAAAACTATAACTTCATGGGAGTGCTACAATGCTGAAAACCTTCTTCATATCTTTAGATACTATAACTTTAGTATATTAAACAACTTATCACTTGAAGATAAAATCAAAGCTTTAAATTATGTTATGGTTCAAGCAGTGAAAGTTCTAACGTTTGAAAAACAAATTGAAGTGAAATTAATGAATAAATGGTATGATCGCGAGTTAACTGATCTAAACAGACGCAAAAATAGTCTTTATAAAAGTAGTCAAATGAGTGGTGACTGGAGGCAGTACAAAAGCCTTAACAGACACTACAAAAAACTAATTAAGATTAAGAAAAACAGGTACCTGGAAAGTAAAATCTTGGCTAATAGAAAAAACAATAAGCTTATGTGGAAATATATAAAAGACACAGTTAATTTAAAAAAAGAGAAAACTCCGATAACAAAAATGGAAATAAATAACATAATATACAGCGATGAAAGAGACATAGTAAATAAACTAAATCAATTTTTCGTGAACAGTATACAAAATATTAATAATGAGATTGAAATAGTGGGAAATAACTTTAACCATGATTATACTGTACACACATACTTCGAGTTCACGAAAGTGACAGCTGATACTGTAGCAAAAGTTGTTAAACAGTTTAAACACAAGATAGGTGGCAAGAAACTTTTGAGGGATGGTGTTGTAAAAGACTCAGTTGAATACACAGTGTACTTTTATGCTGATATAATTAATGAGAGCTTTAGAACTGCTACCATGCCAGATTGTTGGAAACTTACTACGGTAACGCCAGTTTATAAAGTCAAAAATACCATAAAATCGAATGAAATGCGACCAATAAATACATTGCCAGCAGATGAGAAAATCATCGAATTAATTGTAAAAGAGCAGCTGCAAGAATACATTGAATTAAATAAAATTATAAGTTCGAAGCAATCAGGTTTTCGAAAAAAACACTCATGTGAGACGGTTTTAAATTTAATTGTTTTTGAGTGTAAAAATCAACTAAATGAAAGAAACTACGTAATTGCGGTATTTTTGGACCTAAAACGAGCTTTCGAAACTGTATCTCACCAAATTATGATGGATAAACTGTATAGTATCGGCATAAGAGACAAAGCGCTGGACTGGTTTATAAGTTATTTCTCCAACCGACGTCAACAAACATTTAGTAATATTACTTCTATATCAAGTGAAGAAGCTGTTAATATCGGCCTTCCACAAGGATCGATACTTGCACCAATACTTTTTAAAATATATATAAATGACATAGTCAAAGCAGTAAACCATTGTGATATCAAATTGTTTGCAGATGATAAGCGATAAAAATCTCAATGTAGCATATGAAAAAATGCAATCAGATTTAGATAGTGTATATCTCTGGATGTGCCAAAATAAATTAAAGATAAATGCTGATAAGACCAAATATATGATCTTAAGTAGAACACTTATTAGTAATACAAATGAACTAAAAATCGGGAACTGCAAAATTATGGAAGTAGATAAAATAAAATACCTAGGTATAGTTATTGATAATAAAGTGAAATTCGAGGATCATGTAAACGACTTGAAGCAAAAGGTTGCAAAAAAGATAGGCTTTTTATACAGATCATGTAAATTTGTTTCAAAAAAGCATAAAATTCTTGTATATAGAACAATCGTGGAACCTCATTTTAATTACTGCCCTACCATATTGTTTTTAGTGGCAGATAGTGTGATAGACAGTTTACAAAAAATGCAAAATAAAGCGATGAGGTTTATTCTAAAGAAAAAATACGATACTCCGACAAGAGAAATGCTAAACTAATTGCAATGGCTTAGTGTAAAACATCGGATCCTTTTCTTTGTGATGATTTTTATTTTTAATATTAAAAAAGGTAATCTGCCAGAGTATTTGAGCAACAATATTGTATATCAAAGAGACGTTCACAATATTAATACGAGAAATAAAAATAGCTTCAGACTTCCGCCCTTTACAACGGAAAGAGGACAGCTTAACTTGTTTTATAAAGGTCTAAAAAGATTTAATGAGCTTCCTGTAGAAATTAGAAACTGTGAAGACTTAAATATGTTTAAAAATAAATTATACTTATATTGTCGCACAACTGTGATTCGATAGAGATTTCATATTACATGTGATAAGTTTATATGTTGTAAATCTAGGCATAAAAGCTGTAATAATAATAATAAATAAATAAATAAATAAATAGAAAAATTAAATGAAAAAGGACGGAGCCATGCCCATCTTGAAATTTTCTTTTATTTTTGTATTTTGTTGCACCATATCATCATTGGAGTTGAATGTTGACACAATTTACATATATGCTGTAAAGATATTAAATTTTTTGTTAAAATTTGACTTAAACATTTTTTTTTTAATGTGGGCGTGTTCGTCATCCGATTTTGCTAGTGTTTATTTGGCACACATATAGTAATAGTAGTACCGTTCCCGCCAAATTTCATCATGCTATCTTCAACGACTGCCAAATCACAGCTTGCAATACTTTTAAATTACCTTCTTTTAAAAGTGGGCGGTGCCACGCCCATTGTCCAAAATTTTACCAGTTTTCTATTTTGCGTCATAAGGCCAACCCTCCTACCAAGTTTCATCGCTTTATCCGTCTTTGGTAGCGAATTATCGCACTTTTTCGGTTTTTCGAAATTTTCGATATCGAAAAAGTGGGCGTGGGTGCAGTCCGATTTCATTCATTTTACATAGCTATCTGAGATAAGTGCCCAGGAACCTACATACCAAATTTCATCAGGATACCTCAAAATTTACGCAAGTTATCGTGTTCACGGACAGACAGACGGACGAACGGACGGACGGACATGGCTAAATGAATTTATTTTTTCGCCCAGATCATTTTGATATATAGAAGTCTATATCTATCTCGATTAGTTTATGCCGTTACGGGGTACCGTTATGCGAACAAAATTAATATACTCTGTGAGCTCTGCTCAGCTGAGTATAAAAATAAACATAGAAACACAATTTCCTTTGTACTAAAAACATTATTGCCCGTTAAGGGTTGTTTTTTTTACTTAGCTATGCAAAAAAGTAGGACCGGTTTTTAGCCGATTTGCCTCATTGTCAGAGCAAACAGTTGTAGCTATAGAAAAAATGTTTTTGCCAAATTTCGTTCAGATTGGGAGATTTTCGTTCGACTTATGGCATTATAGGTGTTTCCGGAGGAGTAACAAAAAAAGGGCCGGTCACGCCCATTTTCAAAATTTGTTTAAGTTCTATTCTTAGCTCAAACATACCACTACTGAGGTAGAATAGCAGTCAAATGTAGTTAAATACCATAGAGTTATTGCAAATTTTGTTAATGTTAGACCTTTAAGAAAAGTGGACGTGGCCTTTCACCGATTTTGATTATCTTCACTCAGTCTATATAATTTAGCAAGGAAGGTGCTTCTGCCAAATTTCAACGAATATCTTTAACGGCTTTTGATTTACGGCTTGTTAAACTTCCAAATTTTCTTCTTCTAAATGTAGGTGGTGCCACGCCCATTTTCCAAAATTTTTTGAAATTTATGTTTTGCGTCATAAAACCAATCCACCTGCAAAATTTCATTAGCTTAGCGGTATTCGTTTTTGAATTATTTCTAGAAGGTTTAATGTGGTCATAGTAATCGTTCCCGATGTTCGGGCTAGTACCTTAATGGTGCTTGTTACCGGAACGTACCGGATCTATATCCGGCAAAGGACCATCAACATCGATACCCTCCCCAAAGCCTTCGGGAAGCGTCTTTATCGTGAATACAACAACAAAAACTACAAATTAAACTCGACAACACATCGACAAAAAATGGATAAGACACCAATTACAAGACGATAGCTCAACGACATGTTACTGTTCCTCCCATAGGAGCTGGGTGTCAAAGATGACTCATAATTGCATTAATTTGGCCATGAACTTAAATTCCGTATCATATAGGGTTATTTTTCTCAGTGCAGCTGGGTTTTTTTTCTTCTAGCAAATGAAATGATATCCTACGGCTCTTATTAGATAAGATATGGTTTGGTCCACTATTTAATGTATTTATTTCCCCGATATTCAGGTGAAGTGGTGCATAAGTGGTCCAACTTAAAATCGTACTTTAGTACAGAGAAGCAGCGTGTAGAAAACGCAAGACAAAGCGGAGAAAGCGTTGATGATATGATTCCTTGGAAATTTTATGGCTCGTGGAAGTTCCTCGTCATCGTGAACCAGCATACGATGTCGGGGAATAATAAAAAAAAAGAAGAAGTTTGGAGGTATTAAATTTTTCTTTTCTTTTTGTTGTATAGAAGTTTGAAATCCTGTTTAGTTGACACAGCCATTAATTCTATGAGCAGTCTCTAGAAAGAAGTGTTTTAAGAGCTCGTTACCATGTCTAACCATCGGATGATGACTCTTTCCCAGGGTATATTAGAGTCCAATGTATATCAGAACCATGTGAGTTTTCTCCCGCGGTAGACCCTGTCACAAGAGGCGACCAAATCCCGTACATGGGAGTAGGTACCGAAGACCCGCTGTTCGGCTGGTTGATATATTCTGGAGCATACAAAAAGTAATATCCTCTGATAAACTTTACGAGAGTTTAATTTGTTCTCAAATTCTTTGAAACTAGATTTCTCAATTGAAAAATCTAAATTTAATTACAAGTAAATGAATTTTTAACTTAAACAATTATTTTGTAAATATATTTAATTCGTTATGTAATCTGTAAGAAACCTTGTATTTCAAAGATTACTATATTTAAATAAATAACAAAGAGAAAAAAACTATATCTTCAAATCTACCAGACTCATGATAATAAAATCGACCCGAGCCATATTTTTGTCGACTTCGGAGCAGATTTTAACATCGCGAAAACTAATTGCTTGTATGCCGCCATATCTACATTTAAGGCACGTATAATTCTAGTAAAGCTTTACCAAATGGCATTGAGCAACACCGGTGCTACTTTGGACTGAGTAGGCAATTGAAAAGTGAAGCCCTCTTTCGACGAACAAAAATCACGATACATAAGTCCCTTATCATACCTGTCCTAATCTTCGCTCTGAACCATAGACTTACTTACTTAATTGGCGCTTAACCTTTTAAACTGTTATGTTAAGGCGCGACAGTCAATTTCTTGGACGGAGCGTCATCCTTAATTCGCATAACATGGCCTAGCCCGCGCAGCCGCTGCGTTTTAATTCGCTGGACTATGTTGATGGCTGTGTATAGCTCGTACAGCTCATCGTTAAATCTTCTTCGGTACTCGCCATTGCCAACGCGTAGACGTCCGTAAATCTTTCGAAGAACTTTTCTCTCGAACACTCCCAGAGCCGATTCATCTGATGTTGTCATGGTCCATGCTTCTGCACCATATAGCAGGACGGGTACGATAAGTGACTTGTTCAGTATGATTTTCGTTTGCTGAGAGAGGACTTTACTTTTCAATTGCCTACCTAGTCCAAAGTAACACTTATTGGCAAGAGTCTGGATTTCAGAGCTGGTTGCTGTTGCTATTATTGATGCTGGTTCCCAAATAAACGAAGTCTTTTACTATTCGAAATTATTGCTACCAACAGTAGCGTGGTTGCCAAGGCGCATATGCGCTTACCCTTTGATCGATGACAGCAGGTACTTCGTTTTTCCTCATTCACCATCAAACCCATCTCTATCTCTTCTTTTTCCAGTTAGGAGTAAGCAGAACTAACGGCGCGGGTGTTTAGGCCGATAATATCAATGTTATCAGCATATGCCAATAATTGCACGCTTTTATAGAACCATAGACGATGTCTAGAAATAAGGGGGGGGGGGGGGGGGGGGTTCGAAGCTCTCCGGAAGGTTTGTTCGTTCATTGTGCTCTATCTGTTAAATTTTGAAGTAAATTGTGTATGTCCAAACAGAGTTTCGCTCTAATGATTTATATCGCGTCTTGCATATGAGTAATATATATTGTAACGAATTTACTGTAACTCCGCTTATTTTCAACTTGCTTCTTACGTTCGTATCGCTAAATTGTCGAATAAATAAATCAAATACGTATTTAATAATGCAAAACGGTCTTTATTAGACTACTTTGAATAACACTTATACTTCACAACTGTTATCGTGTTTAAATCAAACTCAAGTCAGACTACTCCGCTTTTGCCGCTTTTATACTCTTTTCTGCATCGTTGGGATATTCCAGATGTTTCTCCTTGTAGAATGTTCTACTTGTTTACCCTAGTAATTGAGCTACATACTTATATGTATATGTAGTTTATAGACTCACCACACATAGGCATATGCGTGTATATATGTGAGTAATACTTTGACTGTTGACTAACTATGTACATATGTGTGTGAGTTATCTCTTCGCTGCCTTGTGTGCATGTGGGTAAACGACGATTAATGTGTTTATGTGTATTTCCCCGCTGCGTGTATGTACATGGTACATATGTGTAGACGCAATTATTGTTCGTTTATGTAGATACATAATGATTGAATTATTGATGTGAATTCGCGTCACTGCTTAGAATCGGCTTAGAGATAGCAGCACCCCTTAGTTTTGCTAATATTCGTAACACTGCCCTCCACCTAAGTCTGATCGTCCCGATCAGACAAATCTCTCGATCTAAACGCTGCTATCATCGCCAAATGTACCACTCTTCTACTCCGTGGTCTCTCAATGCTTTGTATGCGGTGGATGGTATCACTGATCTTCTTCAAAACCCTGTACGGGCCTTCCCAACTGCACCGAAATTTGGCTGGAACACCTTTCCGCCGGTGAGGGTTGTGTAACAGTACCAAATCTCCCACCAAGAAACCTTCCAAATTTTTGTTCTCATAGTACCTGCGTTTCATCTTACTACTCATTATTCTTGATCGTTCCCTCGCACTCTGCTGTTTGGCCAATGAACTTCTTCGCAGAGCTTGCACTTGACGGATTGACTTTGCATCGCCATTATCGTCTGGACGTTTCACAACAGTAGTGCGCGTTGGCTTGAAACCACCCTTGCATTCTTTCTGAAAAATTCTTTCAGTCATTCTAGTGCGTCCATTAGGGTTTGTCGATGCCGGTCTCTTTCTTGCAGGTACTTTTAATTTCGCTTTATTTGGCCCATTCGATCCATCAACTTTTTCTTTTGACTTTCGTGGCCTTTGTCGAGTCTTCTCCACCAGTACTCGATTACTACTGAACCCTTTCTCCAACTTGAAGTTAAGTGGTATATCCTGGTTCTCATAACGCATCACCCTTCTCTGCATATCGATCTTGATGTCATGGTCAACCAAGAAGTCAACTCCCAATATGACTTCTTCAACGATCTTCGCCACCACGAATTTGTGTAGAACCGTGACCTCTCCAATCAAGACTTCACATATCACTTCTCCCTGAACTTGGTTATACTCGCCAGTGACCGTACGCAACCTTGCTCCAAGTAACGGTTTTATTTTCCTGTTGACCAAGTCAGATCGGATCAAGGAATGAGATGCAGCCGTATCTACAGTCAGTATATGTTCTTTACCATCCACATTCCCTCTGACTGTAAGACTGCTCGATTTTCTACCAATTTGCAACACAGATATCACAGGGCATTCAATAGCTGGATCTAGCTCTCGATCTCTACCTCTTACTCGCTCTTGCTCATCTCCTCCAGCTTTACGTTTACGGCCA